>NC_037088.1:35898410-36105910 GCF_002994745.2 Rosa chinensis
CTCCACCTGATCAAGGACGGAGGAGGGACGTCCACACTTTTTTTGGGTTGCGGACGCCCGCTTCTGAACGGCTCCTTGTATGTGTGTGTGTGTATACATGGATGTGTTCTGAAGGGGACGTCTGCACTGTCGCTAAAGAGTGGACGTTCAGGATTTCTCTTCGTTCAAGCGCCTACGGCGCTGTACCTCTTGTCAGACGGAGGCCAAGAGCATCCCAGACCTGTCTGCAATCGGGTGGAGTAGTCGGCTACCAGTTTGCAGTTGCTGCCCAGAACCTTGAAGTTGCAGGTGAGGTCGCTGCCTAGAACCTTCGACCTTGATTGCTGCCCAAAAGTGGTCTGGGATGTCTTTGGCCACCGTCCAACACGATTCGTGTCGCCGTGGCTGCCTGATTGCTGCAGAAGCATCGACGTCTGCCCCAGAACAGAGAGACACACACACACACATATAAGGGTTCCCTTGTGGGACTCACTTTTTGATCATATTTCGGCATCTCGACCGTTCAGTTGTATAGATCATTTCTGCAAATTTTAAACCAAATTGATGATTGTTAAGGTATCAAACTAGATTAAATCAATGGACAAACCAAATCTGTCCAACCTGAACCGTTCGTGTTCATAATTGTAAATCGAAGTTATGAATGCCTTAATGATTATCAAGTTGGCTGAAAATTTGCAGTGATGATGTACTCATATATACCTAAAAACTGAATAGTTAAGATGTGAATATGTGATAAAAAAAACTGGGTCTAATGAGTGATCCCTTAAAATGGCCAAAAAAAAGGGATCCCTCACTAGTAGAGCCTTATATATAGGCGCGCACACACATAGTTACATACATAAATATATTTCGTTAGATGGTGAAAAATCTATTACAGAACTAAATTACTGTAGTATTCTATCAAATAAATTTCCTGTTGAATTCATTAGGGAACGTCAAGAAATGAAGACGATTATAGGACATAATATTATTATTTTTCAAAAAATAAGTTGGATCCAACTATTAGTATTATTATTTTTCTTCTTCTTCCTTTGTAGTACAATGTTATTGTTAGAGTGGAGGAATCTATAAAATTGAATATTTCAAGAAGCTCTCTCCTTGAGAAACCCTAAGGCCAGACTTCCCTTTTTTTGCAATATTGTTTCTCGTTTGGCGAAGCTCGGACGTCCGGGCTGTCCTCTGGCCTCGCTGCCTTCATGGGACTACTGCCAGATGGGTAAATCGACGTCTACAGCTCCTGGGGATCCGTCAAGGGATGTTTCGCACAGGGCTTTATCAGGTTGTTTTATATGGGTTGGTGCGAGGTGGTGGTTGTGCGTTACAGATCCGACGATCAATCCCTGCTAATGGTTCTTGGCCAACGGCGCCATGAGTCGAATTGATGGTGGTGTGGAATGTGAGGATCTGGATTGGGGATGGGTATTCTGTGGTGGCATCGGCTTGAGGCGGCGTTGCTCGTGGCGATTTGGGTCATGGATGGTGAGTGGCCGTGGCGGCGTGGATTGTGGCGTTGCAGGTTGTGGGTCGATGGAGCATGGCCGGACTGGTACTTACGGCGGGGGCGGGGGAGGGAACGACTATGGTGGACTGGCCCAAACCAAGCTTGATGGACCTTGCATGGTTTTTCTTTAGTGGATGCCCTCTCGGGCTTCGAGTTTTGGGCTGGGTTTTTTTGTCCTAGTCTATAAATTATGTTTTAGTGTAGTCTTTTACAATAATTTCCTTTTAGGAAGCTAATACACATTTTGTGCACTCTAAGTTTCTCTAGCGCTTCTAGAGTAGTACCAAAGGAGGATCTCCGCAATGTCTACATACATGACATGTCTAATGAGTGAGTCTATTTCTATGTGTCATTGTGGGTACTACCACTATCTTCTTGTTTGTCTGTAGATGGCAGCGGAAGGATATGTAACGGCCTATTCTTTTATAATCAAAACAGAGAAGATTAGTTATTCCATTGTAATGGGGTTCAAATAATTACTATTTATAGGTTTGTGAATTTGTTATAAGCTAGTTATTATTTATAGGTTTATGAAGAATTGAGTTATTTCATTGTACTGGAGTTCAACTCTACGGGCTATGGCCCTGCTCCTACCTAGCTTGTTTCTTAGTTCTGCTCCTCCCTCCTGCGTGCATGTGGGATTTATAGAGCTATTTCTGTTTCGTAGTTTCTGCTGTATTGTTATTTGTTTCTAATACAAGTTCCCAATTCTATAGGCTAATGAGTTTTGTTAGAATATAATTGATTTCTATAGAATTTCTGTTACGCATGCACCTAGTAATCCATGATATATATGACGGGAATGCATGTAAGGTTTAGTTCCAGATGACATTGAGGTTATAAGGATGTGAAAGGCAAAGTGTTATTTGCATGACTCCTCACCTAATTGATCAGTAACCGATATCAATAATTCCTTTTTATAGAACTTCTGTTACACATGCACCTAGAAATCCATGATATGATGGGAACACATGTAAGGTCTAGTTCCATATGACCATTCAGGTTATAAGGGTGTGAAAGGCACAATGTTATTTGCATGATTCCTCACTTAACTCATCAGTAAACGATATACATCTAGCGGGTCGACCACTTGCCTTTTAAATTAAACTTGGTTTGTCCCAGTTTTACATAGAGATTTCTTCACCATCAAATCCACCTATCTGCTAATTCATATATGTTTTACGTTATGTACAGGAAGAGTACTAAATTTAATAATTTATATCACCATTGAATCAAATTTCTGGACAGCTAGTGCATATAGCTATTTCTATTGATCTAATACGAACCCTAATTAATTAGTAGAAAACCTAGTTTTAAAAAGAACCGATATTTACATATAATGGTTGTTGTGCGTGGCTCTATGATCGGGTGTAATGAATGAAGGGTCAGTGTGTTGTTGGACAGACTTGGCTTTGCAATGAATTTCCGATACCAAATTAAATTTTCTTGGTAGGAAAACTATGGTTTTTTTTTTTTTTTTTTTTTTTTTTTTTCAGAAAATCAATATACTATTCCTTTAGTAGGTAAGAAATGTGAGATCATACCTATTGCACAGCAATAGATATGAACTAGCTGTTATATTCTATATGCATCAGCTAATGTAGATAAGCTGTTTTGAATTCAAATATAAATACATTAACCAATATATATAAACTTATTAAGTAATCAAATTTAGTTTATATATTAGAATATCTGTTAAAGAATTTGAAATTCAAATGTGTGGTTATCCAGACAAATCTATTAGGATAGGAAGTTATTTTGACAGTTCCTTGATAGAAGAAACTGCCATGTAACTGTTGTGTTCAACAGCTTTATATATAGAATGTATTTGTATTTGATCCCTGCTAGAACATAAAAACGCTCTCATTGAGTTTGTCCCATCAAGCAATAAAGAGAGATACGGTGTGTATCTAGGAGAAGATCAGATAGATAACGACAGCAGATCACCAAATGGATAACGGCAGCAATCCACCAAGTTAGTTTTATGATTTTATTTCATAACATTGATTTAACATTTAAGATAGTATACTTGAGTTATAAGTTTATGTTTCATATTGAATCTAACAATTGGTATCAGAGCAACTATGCTCAGATTTAGATCAATGTTTATTATAATGCAAATTCATATATATCCTGGGACTTTATGATAATATGCTGTTGTTCATATAAATATATCTGCATATCAATTAAATACAAAGCGATAGTGACTTTTACTGCTGTTATCTGTATAAACTGAGTATTGTTTTTAGGATTAATTTCAGTTTAGTACCATGTGGTTTGGGGGTAACATCATGTCAATCCCTACTCTTTCAATTTGATCAGCAACACCCCTGTGCTTTCAATTTCAATCAGCTGTGCCTAAATTTTACTGTTCCGTCTAAATTTTACTTTGTCAATCTAGTCAAAGTTAATGTTCAAATTGGACGGAACAGTAAAATTTGGGCATGACTGATTGAAATTGAAATCATAGGGGTGTTGCTGATCAAATTGAAAGAGCAGGGACTGACATGATGTTACCCCCAAACCACAGGGTACTAAACTGAAATTTATCCTTATTTTTATCGAATTATATAATGATTATTTGTTATATATATACATGTGAAAATTGTATCTAACTTCATACACTACTGCATATTTCATGTAGATTCATATTGCTGCCAAAGTAGCCATGATTATACTGATATATGCAATAGGCTAAATAGAATTTTTCTTTCTGAATGTGTTCTGCATATGTATTCAATGCTATCAAAATAGTTGTAATGTATATGTATGAACATACATTCACAGAAGAAAACATGAGGAAAACTTGAAAGTTTAAATTACAATCTAACTTCCAAAGCAGTTGGATATCAAGATTAGGCTTTCTGGTATAACATATGTATGATAATGAACATTCATAAATATATCGTTAGAGATAAGTGTATCACAAATGATACCAGCATCTTGAACATGATATATGTTTATTTATCTATCTGTATGTGATTCATTTAAAATATTTATTCTATATGAATTAACATTTGGGATATGCATATGATTCTAGTATATAGTCAAACTAGAACATATGTTGAATGACTGATTTAAATTAATTTCATTCCAGCCATGCATTTTCCAATGAGCATTAATCAAATTGAATTGCTCAATGGATTGAATTTCAAGAAGTGGAAGGGAGACATAGAACTCAATCTAGGCATACTAGACTTTGACCATGTGTTGAGAGAGGATCCACCAGCAGAACTGACTGCTAATGCATCTAAGGAGGCCAAAGACAGGTATTCATAGTGGCATAGGCACAACAGGATGACACTGATCTGTATGAAAAAGAGCATGACTGATGCTATGAAGGGAGGCATTCCAGATTCTGAATTTGCAAAAGTTTATTTCAATTCCATTGTTGAGAAGTACAAAGTTTCTGATAAAGCTGAAGTTAGCACCCTAATGAACGCACTGACGGGAATGAAGTTCACTTGACATGGAAGTATAAGGGAGTATATAATGAAAGGGATAGATATTGCTGGAAAATTGAAGGGCCTGAACATGAACATTGATGATCCTTTTCTGGTGCACATGTTGCTGAACTCTTTCCCAGATCAATACAGTCACTTGAAAAGCCTTTACAACACACAAAGAAAAATGGAGCCTAAATGAATTGATTTCCATTTGTGTGCAGGAGGAAGATGAAATGATCAAGAGGGGAAAAACAGTCAACATCAATTATGTTGCAAAGCCAAAAGTTAAGAAAAATTTTGGCAACAAGAACTTTAAGGCCAGTTCATCTAAATCTGCTGCTGTGAAAAATGACCTGAATAAGAATAAGTCTCTCAAAACCAGTGGTCCAATGAAATGTTTCTTTTGCAAGAAAACCAATTTAATGTTTCTTTTGCAAGAAAACAGGTCATTTCAAGAAGGATTGTGACGGATTCAAAAACTAGTTGAACAAGAAAGGTACATTTTTATTAAAATCTGTTTTTAACTTAGAGTCACATGCATTTGTTGGTGATAATTCTTGGTGGTTTGATACTGGCTCACCCATTCATATTGATAATTCAATATAGGGATTATCAAGCATAACAATCCCAAACAAGAATGAAACAAGGGTATGTACTGCAAGTGGCCAAAGGGTGGCAGTTCAAGCTGTAGGAATTGTTAATTAGTTTTCAAAAATCAATTCGTATTAGTACTAGAAAATGTGTATTGTATTCCTTCAATAAAGAGAAACCTAATATCTGGTTCTCAATTTGTAATGAATGATGGTTTTAGTTTCTCTAGTAATAATAAAGCTATGTTTTCCTTTAAAAATTAATATGTCTTGTTTTGGTGATGCAACATTAATCGATGGCTACTGGTGTGTTAATTGTTCTAATATTGCTGCTGTTACTCAAGTACAAAATCATGATATTTTCAACGTGTCCAAATCTTCTGGCGTTAAAAGGAAAAACCAGCAACATGTATCTTCTTTTCTTTGGCACAAAAGGCTAGGACATATTTCTAAACAAAGATTGCATGAGTTAGTCAAACAAATATTCTTCCTGCATTGGATTTTAGTGATTTTGAAACCTGTGTGGATTGATTGAAGGGAAAAATGACAAATTTGAGAAAGTTCAGTTCCAAAAGAAGTGAATCATTGCTTGAGCTAATCCATACAGATGTTTGTGGTCCATTCCCAGTAAACACTATTTGTGGAAATTCTTACTTTGTGACTTTTATTGACGATTTTTCAAGGTATTGTTTTGTGTATCTGATTTCTGACAAGTCACAAGTTTTAGATGTTTTCAAAATTTTCAAAACTGAGGTAGAGAGACAAACTGAACATCTTTTAAAGTAATCAGGTCAGACAGAGGAGGGGAGTATTATGGAAAATATTCAGAGAAAGGGCAACATAAAGGACCGTTTGCTACATATTTGGAACAATGTGGCATTGTTGCTCAATATACTACTCCATACACACCTCAGCAAAATGGTGTTTCTGAAAGAAGAAACAGAACTTTGATGAACATGGTTAGAAGCATGTTTTCCAGATCAGGTTTACCAAGATTTCTATGGGGAGAGGCTTTGAAAACCGCAAATTACATTTGCAATAGAACACCAAGCAAAGCAATTAAGAATACCCCATTTGAAAACTGGTGTGGCTATAAACCAAGCCTAAATCATCTACATGTTTGGGGTTGCAAGGCAGAGGCAAGCGTATACAATGGAGAAAATGACAAGCTTGACTCAAAATCAATAACTTCATATTTTATTGGTTATTCAGAGAAGTCAAAAGGATTCAAATTTTACTGCCATTCAAGAACCAATAGAATTTTTGAGACACATAGAGCAACCTTCTATGATGAAATGTTTGATCAGAATGAAGATGTAAGTGAGGGGACCAGTGTTGATCAAATGTATAACAACATGGATGATTGGTTCATTTTTCAAGAATTTGTGCCACCTGAAACACGAATGATTAGTGAAGCACTTTTACTAGTAGCACAAGGTGAAGCATTCATACCAGCAGCACAAGGGGAATCATTCATACTAGCAGCACAAGTTGAAAATCAATCTCAAGCAGTCAATTTTGGAAATCAAAATGATCCAAACGATGATGTTCAAAACAATGAAAATGCAGAAATCCCAGCAGCAGAAGCACATGAAGTCTTGAGAAGGTCAGAAAGATCAAGAAAATCTGCAATATCCAGTGATTATCATCTATATTTGACTGCAATTGAGTTTGATTTGGGGGAAGAAAATAATCCTGTTTCATTGAAAGAAGCTATGCAATCTAATAACAGCCACAAATGGAAGTTAGCAATGAAAGATGAACTTCAAAGCATGTCACAGAATGGAGTTTGGACATTAGTAGATAGGACTGCAGATTTGAAACCAATTGGCTGCAAATGGGTTTATAAAACAAAAAGAGATGGAAATGGCAAGATTGAAAGATACAAAGCTAGGCTTGTGGCAAAAGGATACAATCAGAAGGAGGGTATAGATTACAATGAGACATTTTCACCAGTCTCAACTAAAGATGCCTTCAGAGTTATAATGGCTTTGGTTGCACATTACAATCTAGAATTGCATCAGATGGATGTTAAGACAACATTTTTAAATGGAGACTTGTAAGAAAACATCTACATGCTTCAACCAGAAGGGTTCATTGAGGATGAAAAGAAAATTTGCAAACTCAACAAGTCCATCTATGGACTCAAGCAGGCATCCAGACAATGGTACTTAAAATTTGCTGTTGTGATTTCAGATTTTGGCTTTGAAGAAAATAAATTAGATGAGTGTGTGTACTGCAAGGTTAGTGGGAGTCATTTCATATTTCTAATTTTATATGTGGATGATTTCTTATTAGCCAGCAGCAATATTGGTTTGCTGAAAGACAAAAGAATTTTTGATGAAGAACTTTGACATGAAGGATATGGGGGAAGCTCACTATGTACTTGGAATAGAAATCAGCAGAAACAGAAATCAATGCATGTTGGGGTTATCACAAAAGAATTACATAGATAAGATCGATGCTGCTGAGATTTGGCCTAGAAAAATGCAGATCAGGAAATGTTCCTGTTTCTAAAGGTGATAAGCTGCACAAAGGGCAATGTCCTCAAAATGTTCTAGAGAGAAAAACCATGGAGAATGTACCTTATGCTAGATTGGTTGGAAGTCTCATGTATGCACAGGTTTGTACTAGGCCATATATAAGTTTTGCTGTCAATATGTTGTCCAGATATCAATCAAATGCTGGACATGAACATTGGGTTGCTAGAAAGAAAGTTTTGAGATATTTGAAATCTACTAGAGATCACATGCTGGTATACAAAAGGATTGAAGATCAAGAATTGAAAGTGGAATGTTATACAGATGCTTCATACAAACAGGACTTGGATGACTTGAAATCAACATCTGGATATATTTTCATGTTTGCTGGCTGAGCTATCTCATGGAAGACTAATAAGCAATCATTAATTGCTACTTCAACCTTTCAAGCAGAATACATTGCAACATTTGAAGCTACTGCACATGCTTTGTGGTTGAGAAATTTTATTTCAAGAATGAAAGTGGTGGATTCAATTGAAAGGCCATTGACCATTTATTGTGACAATGCAGCTGCTGTGTTCTTTTCAAAGAACAACAAAAGGACTTCTGGATCTAGAAACATTGATGTTCAGTATATCTCTATGAGAGAAAGTGTGAGAGACAATGAAGTAGACGTGACCAAAATAGGTACAAAAGACCAACTTGTAGATCCATTGACCAAAGCATTGTCGGTTTCTGTGTTCATCAGACATGTGGAAAATATGGGAGTTTTTGGCAGTATTGATGGTTAGTTATGTATTTCACTAAGTTACTAGTATGTATTGCAACTATTTAGTAATGCATTGTTATTAATCATCTCAGTCATTATCAAGTTCATTCATATAATTTTGAATGAAATTTTTTTTTATATTAAAATATAGTACTGCATAGTTTAGCGTGTATATACATTCAGATGTTGCTGATTTCACATTAGCAAATACGCAGTTTGAATAACTCCATCAGGATCACCAATGCTTGTGAAAGTCGATTACTACATAACAAGCATGATCACAGTTGAGGTAATCCATATAATTTTGATTACTATGATGTGATTATAAAAGACTGGCAACTTGCTAATTTGTCATTCTCTTCTATGATTCAGCTTAGTAAATCCTAATCGACAGGGTTTTGTAAAACAGATAGTTTTTTGAATTCAAGTGCACAATTAAGAAATATGTTATTTACATGGTATACATCATATAATATCTAGTTCAGTGGGAGATTGTGAGATCATACCTATTGCACAACAATAGATATGAACTAGCTATTATATTTTGTATGCATCAGTTAATGTAGATAAGCTGTTTTGAATTCAAATATAAATACATTAACCAATATATATAAACTTATTAAGTAATCAAATTTAGTTTATATATTAGAATATCTGTTAAAGAATTTGAAATTCAAATGTGTGGTTATCCAGCCAAATCTATTAGGATAGGAAGTTATTTTGACTGTTGTGTTCAACAACTTTATATATAGAATGGTATTAACCAAGGAACTACCATGTAACTGTTGTGTTCAACAGCTTTATATATAGAATGGTATTTGTATTTGATCCCTGCTAGAACATAAAAACGCTCTCATTGAGTTTGTCCCATCAAGCAATAAAGAGAGATACAGTGTGTATCTAGGAGAAAATCAGATAGATAACGACAGCAGATCACCAAATGGATAACGGCAGCAATCCACCAAGTTAGTTTTATGATTTTATTTCATAACATTGATTTAACATTTGAGATAGTATACTTGAGTTATAAGTTTATGTTTCATATTGAATCTAACAAGTAAATGCAAAAATAAAAATTTACAAATGAAAGAAGAGCAATCGTTTTGATCAACGTACGTACGTACATTCATGAATGCAGTGGCGGAACTATTAAGGGGCTAGAGGTGGCCCTAAACTTTTGAATTGCAAACGTGGGAACATGTAATTGGTATATGATTTAACAAGATTCAGACAAGAATCATGGAATTGGCCCCCCCCTTCCCTTCTCTGGATTGTTAGAAAAAGTATAAATAATAATAATTTTTAACACTTGTGTGGTACAATATCTATAACCTATTAATAATTTTTTTGAAAAACTAAAAAGAAGACACGAATAGATGCTATGAAAAAATACATTGGTATGTAGCTCAAAAATTACTATTAAAGCTTTCTTTACAAATGTTAAATACGTTTTTCATTAAATTGTCTTCTAATAAAAAAATTTGTTAAACATATTTCACAATTTTTCGCCCACACCCCCCCCCCCCCCAAATACAACCTTCTAGTTCCGCGCACCACTGCATGAATGTTTGTTCCCCAGAAATTAACTTCTCTCAATCATTTTGTATAACACTTCATGGTAGAAGTGACCCCCTTGTTTCAACGTAAAAAGTAAAGCGGCTTGTTTTTCAAAAAGCACTTATATGGAGGGTAAGATTTGTTCGTAAACTTTCAATTTTGACTCATCAGTGTATTTGGAATTTAGTGTTTTCAGATGCAGAACTTTTGGAGATTTACAATACCATTTTGCAGTCTTAAGTTCAACGGAGCCTATACTGTTAATTTGATTAAATGATACGTTTTTTTTTTTGGGTATTTAACTTTAATATTTCTTAGAGTACGTACTTAACTATCAGTCGATCTCTGTAGTAAATGTGGCAAATCATCTGAGATATGACTTATGCATTATATAGGAAAGTTAATGTAATTGTTCTATATCTAATCCGAATGCTTAATAAAAAAAATAAAAATAAAAAAAAGATAATTGGAGCAATCTTCTATCTTTTAGTACTACTGCTCGATGAATCTCTGATATAAAGTTGGTAGCACATGGCGGGGATCAAGGTGTCGTCAGCAAAATGAAATATCTTGTGACTTCAAACGAGAAAGATTTATCAATGGTTCATAGGTATATTGATTCGAGAGAGTGGGTAGGGGAGAGGCATTATAAATGTAAAGACAGTAGGATTCAAAGTTTACAAAATGAATTTTGAGAAATTAGTGTGGATTCAGGAAAACATTTTGGGTGATTTTGTGGGTGGTAACTCCTCTATACCTGTGCTTGATTCATAATGGTCAGGATGCCAACCGAATCCCAGAATGCCCTAAATGTATAAAACCTAATCATAAATTCAAAGGATTCCATAATTTTGGTCCCATAAGCTAAAATGATAAATTAGTTGTTGTAAAACCTTTTGTTAACGAATCGGAAAACATAATAAGCATATGGACCATTTGTGGTAAACACTAGTATAAGCAGTTCGCAAAATTCAATCAAATTTCTATATATATATATATATATATATATATATATATATAAAGGGTGGGCTAAAGTAGTATTATTATGGTAAAATAAAAAAGCATATATGTGTGTGTGAGAGGAAACTTTCACTTTCTTCCTCTCTCTTCGCCAATAATGTACAAGTGCATAGCACCGGTATGAGGTTAGTGATTTTAATTCCGTGCGCATTATGATAGTTTCTGGTCTTAGCAAAAGTCTTCTTACATCCTTCATTTGGGCAGTACTGCACCGTAACCAGATGAACATCCCAGAAGTGTGACTTCAGACAAGGGCATAACACGGTATGGGGATATGGTGGCTTTATTACATTGTGTACTGACCGGGCCATTCTTTTCCTCCTCTGATTCTTCCTCTCTGTGTCATTAATCAGTGGCGTAGGAGTTGATAGGTTGTCTTCAAGATGATCTCTCTCATGTGCGGTCAATCAGTAGGCAAAAGTCACTTGCAAGCTGGAGCTAGGGCTTAGGGTTTAGGGTTTTAGCATTGGATGCATACTAAAGGTGCCCACATATTGATCAGAAAACAAAATAAAGCTTATATTAAATGAAAAGTACGTAGATTTCTTTTGTTATCAAGTACAATGGTGCCCGGCCTATATTAATTGCAACGAAATGAGGCGCCTTGTTTCCATACCCGTAGTACAGGCGAATAGCTAGAAGAAGAAATCTGCAAGGGCACCATCAATATCTACGACTCTCTTCCACCATCAAACCTTCCACAGGGCAGCACTAATTGCTCTTCTGCATTCACCCACCTCACAGCATCTAAGCTATCAGTTTCCACATCCACTTCAATCAGTCTGCGCTCTAAGACCAGTTCCAATCCAAGCTTGATGGCGAGCACTTCAGTTAAACACGTACATGCACTGTGCGTCCTTGATCAAACTATTGGAGAGGAAAGATCTCACATTAGAAAAGTGACAAAATATAATATAACTTATAAGTGGGTGGATCACACCTAATTGTACCGAAGCATTTTGTGATTAAAACCCAACACCTAACGGGTAGTTTAACAATATCAGTACAATGGTGGGTTACGAGCCACGCTTGTCGCTGTTCAACACGGTATCAGAGCGAGTCTCTCTCCAATTGTCATGGGCCAGAATTTGGGTTCCTTATATTGCCGTTGGAAAATTTTGATTGGATTGTTACCAAGTGTTCGATGTGGGCCTTGGATTGTTATATTTTGCCAAGTCTCTGATATATATGAGACTTATGTCCCAATTTCCAATGTAAGAATTGGATTGTTAGAGCAACTCCAACAGCTTCCCCATATCTTGATTTTTCTCAATTTTACGAAAAAATTTGACTGTTTTGCTCCTACAGATTCCCTATAATTATCCCTAAAATAGAGATAGTCATGAGAGAGAAAACAAAATTTCCTATATTTACAGCAATCTGTAAAATTTTAGGGAAGGATTTAGGGAAGAATTATGGAATCTGTTGGAGTTGGAACAAAATTTTTTTTTTGGAGATTTTAATTTTTGCTTTCTTATGATAGAGAAATTATTGGGAAGTTGTTGGAGATTCTCTTAATTGATTCCGCGTGCAGACCTAGAGTTAGGTTGCACATGAGGGGACGTATTGGAGAGGAAAGATCTCACATTGGAAAAGTGATAAAATATAATATAACTTATAAGTGGGTGGATCACACCTAATTGTACCGAGACCTTTTGTGATTAAAATCCAACACCTAACTGGTGGTTAATTAAGTTGGGACAGTATCGGTACAATAATAAGCCACGAGCCACGCTTGTCGCTATTTAACACAAACTGCTGTCCTGCTCGGCCTACCGCCGCCATCAAAAGCCCAAACTCATAGTGCAGCTAGCACCTCCAAACTGCATGCCCAAGATTTGATTGAAAGCCCCGTCACAGTTCAACTTTAATCTCCCCATCACATGTGGCATCCATCGAACTACCCTCTCTTCCTCTAATCCTCTCTTCTAATTCCAGTTGGATCAGCCCTTCCCACGTACCACTACAACAAAAAACCTCATTTGCGAGAAACAAATTCCTCGCTAAAAACAGACATTTCGTCACGGAAGTACTTCCGCGAGGAAATTCTTTTCGTCTTCAATTCGTCGGAGAATGCTCGTCAAGAAAAGGTTCAGCGACGAAAAAACAATGTCCTCGTCAAACCCTTTCCGTGATGAAATCTATTTGTCTCGCTGTTATTCTATAGCGACAATTTCTTTCCTCACTCAAACCCATACTTTTTTCTTGTTAAAAAAGTTCAACGATTAGAAAATAGTCGTTAAATATATTTTCTGACATTCTAGATTTCATCGCGAAATTAATTATTTCCTCGCCAATGATAACTAAAATTAACAAATGTAAATAAATAAAATATTTAAACTACTTTTTTCTGCGACGAATTTTCATCGTTATAAGCTTTGGGTGAGAAAGCTTTTTCTCGCTGTAAATTTTTTTTAGCGAGGATATTTTGTTTCATTGTACCATGTATTCTTTCAGCGAGAAAAAGTTTTCTCGTTAAAGATACTTAACAACGATGAATATGTTTTCCATCGACGTTGGAACTACAGTTTTTGGGACGAAAATATTTTCGTCGTTATAAATAGCTTTGGGTGACCAAGTTTTTCTTCACTATAAATTGTTTTTAGCGAGAAAATTTTGTTTCTTCGTAAAATGTATCTTCACAATGAGAAAAGGTTTTCTCGATAAAGATACTCAACAATGAGGAATGTGTTTTTCCTCAGTGTATGGACTACAGTTTTTGGGACAAAAATATTTTCGTCGTTATAAATAGCTCTCAGGTTTTTGGTCGCTAAACCTCATTGACATGCATATATTAGTGAAAATGTTGACAGACAGCTAACACATTGAACATCGAAAATAAAATATAAATCCGCGAATAAAAAAACAAATAGGCTTTCCAAGGCTTTTAATTTTGGTCTCCATTACACTTGAACATTTGTAATGAATAATCTTCAAAAGAACACCTAGCTAACAGAGATAGCACTAAAAGAAACCATATGTGAAGAACCCTAACTATTTGAGAAATGCTACAGTGCTACACTTCTGAATTTTTACCACCCAGCACCACTCTGCAAATGAAAAAGATAAAGAAATATGATTTAATGTTAAGGAGAATGCAACAAAATATACTTTAAGCAACTTCATTATACAAAGAGGCAACATAAACTTCTGAAAACAAGAAGTAAAAAACAAAAAGCAAAAAACACTAGCAACAGCTAGCGATGACAAAATAGTACCCAGCTCCAACAATTACAGCTCTCAAAGTTCCATCCTTGTCTCATAGACTCTTAACAAATATTGTATCTGTAAATTTGATAAATAAGGAGGTTCAGGGTTCAAATATAATTCACTTCATACACTATGCATATTTAGCAGATTTGAAGGTAGGCAACAGAGTTTCCACTGCTTAGGTATTGAAAAGGAGAAAAGAGACCTCCTGACATGTTAAAAAGGACACGATATGATGCTAAAGAAAGATAACAAAATAGTTAATATGAGAATAAGCATTGGACTTACCATATCTGAGGAAAATTGTCCTGCATTTCCCTTTGCACAATCTCTGTCATTCATGAAGAAGAATACCAAAGCCCAATTATCATTAGTCACTGAGAACTAACCCACCAAAATACCAAATCACCAAACCACACCAAAATCAGAAATCCAAAAATGCAGGCACCAAATTAGAGAGTGAGAATACGAACTGACCTTGTGAAAGTTGAGACCCAACTTGAATCATGGAACTAAAATATGGAAGCACAAACCCAATTGAAACCCAGAATAACAGAGCAATTGGTGGTGCAGCCAGAGAAAAGCTTGAATCAACAACTCCTTGACCTGGACTCACAAGAAAACCAGAACAATCTTTGTTAATTTAACACTAGTATGTAACTACTGTTTTCTCTCAAACACTATGCAATTTTAACATGGACAATAATATTGGACAAAAACATGGGGGAGATAGAAAGCTTTTTTAGGCCTCTAAAACGTTGCCCTTTCATAAAACGTATCCACAGTGCCACAACGTATTATTGAACAGAAATCTTCTAGCTGCAAACAATTTAGACCCATTCATTGCTTAGCCCATCTGATGAACTAGAAAAGGATTTGGATTCTCCGGTCAAGATAACTGTTTGCAGCCTTACAATTAAGGTCACCACAATAAACTCTCAAGTAATTGATGTGATTAGATTAATACATTTTTCTGTGGCACACAACGATGAGATAGCCCAGTAACTAAAGGGGAACAACCTTGGACCATTCTATTTAATGCAACCACGGACGGTAACAATAAGAAACTATACCTCTCACGCTTCTTGTCTTCTTCTCATTCATGGCAAGTCTGTATTAAGAGGCGAAGGCATACCCATCTGTGTAACTATTGATCTTGAATAGTTGCCCTTCAATCTGAGTAACTATTGATCTTCAATTGGGGTGCATTTAATTGAAATAAAACCAAATATATAAACCACGACATCTCACATTTAGATTTAGCAAAAAATAAAAAGACCTTGATTAATCAAGCTATACAAGAATGAGATTCAGGGAGGAAGAAAGATGAATCTAATCCTACTTACAGATATGAGAGCTTCAGAGAGGGAGCCAGAGACGGAGCTTCAACAGGAGAACGCCGTCAAAGATGGAATAGTGTGAAAAAGATAGAACTCTATCTAAAGATTAGGTTTTTTATCTTCGTTTATTTTTCCTTTGGATCAGCGCCTTTTCTTTTCTCCCCGCCTTTGATCAAATTTGGGTTTTAAGTCCCGCTTCTCTAATTCTTTTTATTTTTATTTTTCTCTAATCCTCAATTATGCCGTTTATAAAAAATAAAAAAAATAGAATTAAGGTTTGGGGTTTGGGGTTTGGGGTATAAGGTGTCTATGCACAAAACATATAGCTTAATGATTCGAATGTTTCCTTGTATAATTTATAACTAAATACTTAAATTAAACATAATTTGCATCGTCAAGTATGTATTGCATAATATGTCCAACATATAATCTCTCAAATTAGTGGTTACATCGTCAGAATTCTATTTTATAGTGAGTTTCATGTGTGGTCCCTAAAATTGCAAAAAGGAAGACTTCCATTATTGAACAACAATTTATCCACATACATACAATATAGGTCATGTAATGAGTTATTGTCATATTATTGTCTATGTGGAATGTAGTGATTCTTATGTAGGAGAGAAACAAAGTAGAGTGAAGCTCATGCAATTGTAGAAAACTGAAGAGTGAAAATAAGTCATTCATATTAATGTTTACAAACAAACATACCAAATTATCATGAAGGACCATCGATGTTTATTAACTTGTTTAGTAACTATGAAATCATTCATACAGACACGCCTTATGATTTTAGAGAAGTTCATGATATTCAATCATATTTTGAAAAGCAAAAATATGAATAATGCTCATATATGTGAATAATGAGTGTGAAATCAAATATATCATATATCACGTTTCACACTTACAAAGGAAAAAAAAAACTGATTACAACAAATACGAACACCTAGCACATGTGGTTCATTATTAAACTTACTTGTAGTATAATATTATTTAAATATTTATTTATCGCAGGTCAATCTATTTCTTCATCTCAAATTTTCCTATTATTATTAGCAGGGTCCTTGAGGTGGTTCGGGTAGCGTAGTAGCAGGGTAGGTCTCTGTTCCTGTAATTAGTCAAGTACTCATATAAAATAAAATAAAAGTCTTACAAATGCAACATAAAAATTCCAGGGGAGTTGGTTAAGCAATTGGGTATTGTTGTGGCTATCTAGGGTTCGAGTCCCTTTTGTGAATTAACCAGGCCTTTTTTTTTTCGTTTTTTTTATTCTTCTTTTTTGCATCCTTTTTATTTAATTGAAACTAACTAACGTTTTCTATTTGAGTATTGTGCGCAAGGTAAGTTTAAAAAAAAGATATGCCCACTCTTTTCGTTTTTAATACCACAAATTTTTCCCCTGCAAAACCTAGAATGACTAAATAAATAGATCCTCGCTAAATGTATCAGGGGTGAGGAAATCATTCATCGCTTAAATGATACTGTTAGCGACCACTGCTCAAATTCGTAGTCATTAAATTTGGCAGGTCTTACTAAATTTTATGCCAAAACTAATAATGATGAAATCATTATTTCCTCGTTAATTGTTTTTTTTTTACGAGGAAATTGTTCCTCGTAGAACATAGACTTTTTGCGAGAAAACTATAGCTTTGTCGCCGTTAAATTTGGCGGGTCTTACACAATTTTCCGCCAAACTAATAACGACGAAATCATTATTTCCTCACTAATTGTTTCTTTTGACGAGGAAATGGTTCCTCGTAGAATATAGACTTTTTGCGAGGAAACTATAGTTTTTTCGCCATTGAATTTCGCGGGTTTTATACGATTTTCCGCCAAACTAATAATGAGGAAAGCGTTATTTCCTCACTAATTGCTGCATTTGACGAGGAAATGATTCCTCGTAGAACACAAACTTTTAGCGAGGAAAACTAGTTTTGTCGCCCTTGAATTTGGCGGGTCTTACACAGTTTTCCGCCAAAACAATAACGACAAAATCTTTTTTTCCTCACTGAATGCCGTTTTCACAATGAAACAATTTGTCACCTAAGTCTCATATTTCCTCGCTAATAACATGACGTTTCGGGAGACCAACTTATGGTCACTTTTAATGATGAACTGAAATATTCGTCGTAGAAAGTGATATATAGTGAGGAAAATATATTCCTCGTAGAAAACTTAATAGCATTTAGTGAGGAACTGAAATATTCCTCGTAAAATGTGTCATTTATTGAGGAAAATAAATTCCTCGCAAAAAACTTAGTCGCTAAAAAGACTTTCTGTTGTAGTGTACTGTCCTCATCGCATCTTGGACCTCAACTATCTGTCAAACCCTGCTCTTAACAATGTTAGGCTGCACGACTTCATTACCATGCAGCTTCCGCCTTCTTTCTCTCCCTCCAGTTAATCCATAATAGTAGAATTAAGAAGCTGAAGCATCTTCTCAATTAATATCTTCATGGTCATGGACTACTCGAGGAAAAGATTAAAAAACAAGGATACCGATTCGATGCCAAATTAGAATAATATTAATACCTCAACCTTTCCAACACCGCCACACTTTGATCACAGCTTCCAGGATGTGTGTAAGGTTGATTCTCTAGCCTGGTTGCACCGAAAACAAACAGCAGATCGAGGTAGTAATTCTTTTCCAATGCAAAGCTTCGATTCCATGCATGCATGGGACAAACCCCGTCGAACACCCCCTCAGAAAAGTGCTGCATTTTAGGAGGCATTTTCAGTTTTCATAAGTGCCTCCGCTGATCTTTACGCATATTATCTTGATGACAAAGGAGCAAAGAGACTACACTATTTTCAAATCCGCTATATTTTCTAGAGCTATAAGAACCCCATAATTGTACCGTATCTCGATCTCAACTCTAATAGTGAAGAACCACACTCACATGAAATTAACCATGTCCGTCGTCTTTTATTTGTTCTTGATTAGGGTTACCTTTATTTATCTGATTAAGCTCCGATGTAAATTTAGGGAGATCATTTTGTCTTATTGATTGACTAAGCAGTGGTCAAAATGTCAACGAATTATATATTTTTATTGTTAAAGACTTAAAGTAAATTGTAGAAGGAAAAGATGGCTATAGGATATGAAGACTTCGACTGCTACTAGAAATTGAAATTAATTGGCCATGGCAGATGCAATTAACACTGGACAATTAATCATGGTCATCCAGTCCCCATTGCCATACGGGAAATGAAGATGGTGACATGTACATAGAGGTTTTTTTTTTTTCCTCTAAAATTTGCATGGGTAAAGTTGGGTTTAAGTTAGGCAAAATAACTAAATTACCTTATGACTTTTCTTATGATTGTCGATTTACCCCCTGACATTTCAATTTTGATTATTTACACCCTAACTTTTCTAATTATGGCCGATTTACACCCTATTGTTAACTTTTGGACTTTATAGCTAATTCCTCCTTTAACTTGGCCTCACGTGTTGGCCATTTTTGTCTTTCCAAATGTTACCAATAAAAAAATAAATAAAAGGAAGAAAAAAACTTAAGAAAAGGAAGAATCTCCCTCTCTCCTTTAGCATATGTTTCAAATTGTCATATGAATTGGTGACTTTTTGTGATGACTTGGATTTTCGTTATATAATTTTGGTAATTAATAATGGACCAGTTGTACGAAGAATTGTTATTATGCTTTATTCGTAGGTTGTTTGTGAAGTGGAATGGTTTTCGTACGTATAATTATTCGAATTTCACAGTTTAGGGGGTTGTGTGATGTTTGACTTTTTATATGTTGGGATTCTCGAAAAATTTCCTTCACGAAAGTTGTAGAGCGCGTCGATATGAGTTCGTGGACATACGGAACGCGTCAATCGGTGTTCGTATGTGAAAGTTATGAGCATTTGAAATTTTGGGAAAGTTCTATAAATAGGAGTTTCCATTTTCGGAAACTCACTATTTACATTTCACATTTACCATTCCGGAAAAAATCAGAAAACGCTCCGTTCTCTCTCCTCGCCCGCGCTGACCCGACCCGAACCCGGTGACCCGACCTGACTTTTCCGGGGAACTGCGGCAGTCTCCGGCGACGAAACTTTCCAGATAGGATCGTCTCCTCCGTCTGGTCGTCCCTCTGGTGTCCTCTAGCGCCGATTCTCCTCCACGGTGGCGCTACAAGGCTGCAAAGCTTGTGTAATGTTGTGTACAAGATCATTTCAAAAATAGACTTAACCCACTTTTAGACAAATATATATTTCTAAAAATCAGGATACTTTTACCCTAAAAGATCAATTCTAGACAATATTCTTATTGCTCATGAACTCTATGTTTGCCAATTGACTTTTATCGTTTTTATTTCTACTCGAAGAAGTCTTAGATCTGTAGCCTCAATTTCTCTATGTCTAATAAGTTGACATTGTCAGGATTGCTTTTGCTCTAAATGCAAAAGGAGCATGCACAATCCTTTGAATTGAACGGGTCATGGGGAGTACTGAACATTGAGATATGATGCTGATGAAACTTCAAGAACATTGACCATCTCCATATATCCCAAGTTTGAGAATACAAAGAAAAGAAAGAAAGAAAAAATCACAGCCAAGAGTCTGAAATGCTCTTTACTCTACATCAAGTATACTTCTACATATTAAAAAATCTCAGAATTCATGTTTTACAAAACAAAATATGTTGATAGAACCTAATTAATTGTTAGTAGAATAGTGATAGGAGCATAAAATGCGACAAATATAATGTGCAATCCTTCACATTTTTCTTAGTTATTTCCTTTAAAAAGTCTATTTTAACTATGTTTTCTTTTTAGGTAGATCGTGAAGTGATTCAAGAGAGATAAGAGCTTAAAAGGAGCAAAGAAGCAATGGACCATGAAGTACTGATACAAAGGATTAAGTTTGATCAACCTTTGGCCGGAAATAACAAGGAAAGTCCACAGAAATCGTTGTGCAAAACAGTTTCTGCAAAGCAGAAAACTGCAGTTTCAGAATCAGCTTTTCAAGAACAGTTTTGGGGAGCGTTTTTTGCATTCTTCCAGATGCACCTTTTCAGGAAGGACTAACGATCCTTAAATTCATGATGTTTTACTTGAACAAGAGCTAAAAAACTGGTCAGAAGCGTCAACGAGGCAGCAGGAAATCCAATTCCAAGTAGGCTACCTGATAAGGCAGAAACTGTTAGCTTTTCATGAAGCTTTTTGGGAGAACTTTTCCGGCAACTTAATTGGAGTTTTTCCAGAAGGTTATTGATCATTCTAGAAGATATGATGTCATAGAACACATAGGAGTCAAGAACCATCCAAAAAAGTGGCGAGAGGAATTCTTTCCTTGTCCAAGAATTAAGCTTTAGAGACAGAAATTGAGTCCCGGTCAAAATAGGACAGTTTGGCGAAAATCTTCTATGGACGGATTTTGGGTGCATTTTTGGAAGGTTATTGCTGCTGAAAATATCAAGAAGAGTCCTAGAATGATTCCTCAAGATTTTGGGAAGATTTTTAAGGATTGAAAATCATTTAATTGTGCACCAATTAGTGGAATCCTCAAGCAACTAGGGGAGGCTTTCAAAGCAGAGTTGGAGAAGGAAACTTGGCTGTGCTCCTCATGTATATAGAGCATCTGAACACGTTGAAAACCACCCATCTACAGCGTCATCTTCTACCCTAAAAACCCTAGTTCACAAAGTCTAAAATTCCTCAACTTCAAGAAGCAAAAGCCGTGCACACCATCATCCACCTTCATCAAGCTTTTCCGTGTACCATCTTGAAGGAAGTTCTTGCATCCAAGGCTGCCTAAAAGTGAATTCGTGGCTCTCATCTTCTCTCCTTTACCGTTTTTACTTTCTTGTAATTCAAACTCATATGTTTTTAGTTGTGAATTTTAAGACGACGTGTGGCTAATTTACTTTTGTCAGGGGCGAGGTTTGAAGCCCCTAAGACATGTTTTGACAATATTTTGATTCTTAGTTTCATGATAGCTTTTTTGTGAAATTTTTTATTTGATTTTAGTTTACAGATAACTCTCGCATGCTTATGTTTTATGAATGCGCACATAAAATATTATGATCATGTGAGTGGGGGTAGAAATATGTATTTTAATCTCCTAAACGGTTAACCATATTTATTTCAAAGGTAGCAAAGTGTATAGGACAATAGACCAAATCAAATAATGGGAATTGCATGCTAGGTAGGCGTTCCACACTAGTATTGGATTCTTGTTTCAATCAAACTTCCAAGTGTGATTAATGCTTAGAATAAATTGTTGATAGGATAGCGTTCTATACCTTGATTGTTTATTCTAAAGACTTAGTAATGGTGCGTTCATCTTGCTTAAGTAATTTAGAGAAGTAATAAGATCACTTATGCATGCGTTCATGGTTTGTTCTTGATTGAAACTAGGATGATAAATTTGTTTTAAGCATGTTTTGGTGGTGGATTTCTGAGTTCCTAACAGCTTCATCCATATATTTTCAAAACCCAAAAAAAAATCTTGAATTGCTTTCTTTATTTTCTATTTATTTTTCGTTAAAAACCAAAAACCCCCAAATCAATTTCGTTTTAGGATTGCAATGCACTCTTCTATCCTCTCTGTCCTTCCATCTTATTTCTCTTTTTCTTTAATTTGTTGACGTTTTTCTTTGTGTTAGTTTAGTTTTTGTTTTGTTTTCTTTTGTGTGATTAATATAGTTACCCTCAATCTCTGGCTTCGAACGATCCTTGCTTATCTTTTACTACTGACGACTATATTATTGTAGGGTTAAGTTGAGCGTCTATTTTGGGCATATCAAACAGGTAGAGCCTCATTTAGTGAGATTTTGACAAGCTCTACAAACCATAAATGCTTGAGTTTCAAATGCATATGAGCACAAATCTCATAATCAAGGCTTAGTGCATTTACCAACATGCATGTGACAGGTCTTTTCTTTTGTGAATGTTTTCTTGCAGGTGGGTTTAGGGCACTTGATTGAGATGATCTTTATCTTGTGTAGATCTTTAGAGTGAGATTTCATCCCATTGAAATTTTGGAACGACAAGATGCACCCTGAGCACAAAAAGCGAATGACTGCTGCAACTTCAACACTTCTCTTATCTTAATTCTTCATCATTTTCCTTTGCTAATTCGTCCCCTTCTTCACAATTTCCTCTACTTATTCCTAATCTTAGACTACATAAAAGTTTTACTAAATATAGCACACACTTTTTTGTGAAAAATGATATTTTGAAATCATTTTGAGATTTGGTGGACAGCGACGGGAAAATGTTATACACCCAAGGAAATGAATTACTCGATTGTTTGATCCATGCAAGCGATGATTGTCAACAAACATAAACTAAGGAAAAGAATAAGGGATAACCTTTGCCCATGAAAAAAATCATCGCTAAGTAATTAAAAAGTTTATTTATTTTTGATGAGTAACTACCTTTTCGGACAAAATATTTGTCTGTAAAGCTAATTTAGAAATTAAGTTTTTGATGAGATTATGATAGCCGATGAAATAATCGTCGACAAAAGTAATTTAAAAAGTTCACGTTTTTATGAGCAACAATTGTTATCGAAAAAATTCAACGGCAACAATAAAAAGAAACAACTATATGTGACCAAAGGGTCATTGGCAACTGTAAATAAAAACAGAGAACTTCTTATGTAGGGCAGACATATCAGCCACGTGGTACACCCAACCAATTATGTTTCTTTATTTTTGTAATTGTATTATGAAACTATCCATGTTTAATTAAAATGAAATTCGTAAAACACCTCCTTGCATAAGGACCGATTGGCTTGGCATACCGCCATATGGCACGCCTGCCCTACCTAAGAATCTCTCAATAAGAACAACTAGTTTGTTTGTTTGTTTTTTTTTTTTGGTACATCAGGAGCCAAAGGCCCAAACAGAAAAGAAAAGAGAAAACAAGCTCATATGGCTGGTGGTCTTCCTAGGATGAACAACTCCAATAATGTCATAGAGAAACACCTCAGAAGCAAACACTGGGGTCTTTGAAGAGTGCAAATGCTTGGAGAAATTGACACATCGTTTAGCTAGAATATCAACCAACATATGTCTCTCCCTGTGAATATGACTGACCTGTATGGTAGCGAACTGCTCCATCAAATGCTTACAATTCAAGATCAAAGTGCCTAAAGGGTGGAGCTCAGCATTTTCTTTATGTAACAGATTCACCAAGTTTAAAGAATCATATTCCACCTCTAGCCCATTGCAGACCATAAAACATACCCCAAGCTTTAGCCAGAAGAACCTCTCCAAACCCCATATTGCACATGAAACCATTTATCCAGTGCCCAAAAGAATCTCTTATTACTTCTTCTGCTCCAATTGTAGCAATACCAACACGGGAGCCATCCACATTAAGTTTGCAAAACCCCAGGAGAAGGCTTACACCAAGATAACATATCAATCTACACGTCTTTCTTGTAGAATATTTTGTAAATATTTACTTTCCTTGTAGGTATAGATTATGTTTTCTGTATAGTTATAGGAGATATTTTCCTTTTAGGATTTCTCTTGTATCTCGATTATTTTGGAGATGAATAGTATTGTACTGAAACATAACAAACACATCGAATTCTTATTTTGTACTTGGTATCAGAGCGGGTTCAATCCTTTGAACTTGCACTGTACTCTTTTGAACCCAAAAACCCTGAATCTCGTAAAACATCACAAACCATTGAAGTCAAGCTATTCCCAAATACTGAAATCTCGAAGTCCGAAACAATCCTTGAAAATCATACTATTGCCGCATTGTTTAATTAACCCATTGACATCAGTTTGATTGAAGTATTGGCCCACTTGTCCTGTTGCTGCATTGTTTAATTATCATCATAAGGCTTGTTGCATTATTGTTTAATTAACTCTAGCTGACAAGACCTCTGCTGCACTTGTCTTCCTCTGCTACACTACTGATCTAGCCGACAAGACCTGCTGTAATCTTTATTGGTCACGTGCAGGCCTTCGTTTTCTGCCTCATAGAAGACGACGCTGCCACCCTTGCACTCCACAACATGCCTACAATCATTAAACAAGGTCCTCCCTCAGGCTTCTCAACTCCTCCACCACGCCACCCGGCCTCTAGGTAAAACGAATCCATATGCAAATACAAAGTGTCTGCTATGTGGAAATTTGGGTTATAGCAAGCAATGGTGCTATGAAGTAATTGGCTACCCTGATTAGTGGGATTTCACCAAGAAACGGCAAAAAAACCTTGGAAAAGCTACCGTGGCTACTACAGAGCAAGAGCAACCATCTAATGCCTCTGCTAATGTAGCACAGTCAGGTATGAGGGGTAAGGTATCTGTGAATAGTTCTTGGATAATTGATACAGGTGCATCTGACCATATGACTAATAATCCTAGCCTCTTGGAAAAGCTGAAACCTTCCCCTCAAAATATTGTTTCTACTGCTGATGGTACTCCAACTCCGGTAACCGAAGAAGGCTTTGTTGTCCTATCTAACACGTTAACCCTTGAATCTGTATTGGTTGTCCCTTCATTAGCATAAAATCTCCTATCTGTTAGCAGATTATCCTAGCACTAGCATGTATTGTGACGTTTTATCGCTCTTTCTGTGTGTTTCAGGACATTCTGACTCAGCGGATTCTTGGTTATGGTTTTAGAAGGGGGGAAACTCTACTACTTGGATCTGATAGCAAGTGGAGAGCAACAGCTGTTAGGACAAGTGAATCAGGTCAATATAGTAGAGAATTGGTTTTAGAAGGGGGAAACTCCACTACTTGGATCTGACAGCAAGTGGAGAGCAACAGCTGTTAGGACAAGTGAATCAGGTCAATAAAGTAGAGAATGCTAAGGAAACAGTGTGGTTGTGGCATCATCGTTTGGGTCATCTGTCTTTTGGTTATCCTAAGAAACTACAATCTCATTTATTTTCGGTTGTTAGTGATTCAGATTTTTGTTGTGATGTATGTGAACTGGCTAAAAGTCATCGAATTTCATATTCATCTAGTCTCAATAGAAGTCCCATTCCGTTTATGAAAATTCATTATGATGTTTGGGGTCCTGCTAAGATCCCGTCTTTCTCTGGAGCTCGATATTATGTGACTTTTATTAATGATTGTACTCGTATGACTTGGGTATCTTTATTGAAGAACAAGAGTGATGTGTGTTCCATGTTCAGAGAGTTTCACAAGATGGTGTCTACACAGTACCAACAGAATATTCGAGTTTTCCAATCTGACAATGGCGGAGAATATATAAATGGTCCTATGCAGGAGTTTATGCAATCTCATGGAATTCGACATCAGACTTCTAACTCATACACTCCTCAACAAAATGGATTGTCAAAAAGGAAGAATCGACAGTTACTTGAAGTTGTTCTTGCCTCTTTGTTTGGCATGCATGTACCTCGTGAATATTGGGGAGAAGCTGTGAAGTCCGCCGCTTACCTCATTAATCGTACTCCTTCTCGGGTAATTGAATTTCAAAATCCTCAGTAGAAACTTCAAAAACTTCTGTCACTTCCGTCGCTACCAAATCTTGAACCTCGCGTGTTTGGATGTGTAGCCTATGTTCATATTCCCAAGCCTTAACACAGCAAGCTTGATCCCCGTGCCCGTAAGTGTATCTTTGTTGGTTATGCGGAATTCAAAAAGAGTTATCGATGTTATGATCCTCTTACTGTTACTATGTATGTTTCTCTTGATGTTGCGTTTCGCGAATCTGAGCCTTATTATTCAGGGGGATTTTCCGAGTCTTCCCTTCAGGGGGAGAGAAATTGTGGAGGAAATCCTCGGAACTTATTTGCATTTGAAGAATTCGAAGAATGAGAAGCTTTGGAGTCAAGATTTGGCGTTGGAAATTCTCAAATCCCAGAAGAAGACGCTACAAAAGATGGGGCAGTAGGAAAAGAAAAGAAATCTGGCGAAGGTGGAGAAAAGAAATCTGGCGAAGTTGGACTAATTAGCCCTGTTGGTGGACTAGTGGGGTCCGCTACCTGCGCAGACAGAGATGGTGTCGGCCCAATCGGTGTAGGCCTAGTCGGTGGGGGCCCAGTCCTTGTCGGCTCGGTCAGTGAGGACAGAAGTTGCAGCAGAACAGTGGGGTCCAGCCGACAACCTTACCAGCTGACTAGCATTGATTTGACCAGCCAATTATCAAAACATACTGATGCAGCACACCAAGACGAAACTGACGCAACACCCCAAGACTTTAATATGCATTCCCAAAGTGACCTCCACCTGTTGAACCAAGAACGTTCTACACGCCAAGAAATTGGCACTCCTCTTGAGGTTGACAACGACGCCTCAACTCGTCCAGGAATATATGAAACATCACAAACTGCTGAGTTACCCATTGAATAGCCCAGCCATGATATGCCTAATGAAGAAATTATAACTCAGAGTTCTCATCTATTACAGTTCTTCCCCCTCTCTACATCGTCAACTGAAGAATCCGCTGCGAATGCTCCTCCACAGGTACCTTTAATTTCAAATGAATCATATGGGGTAGGTAATATTGAGTCTAGGAAGTCACAGAGGGCTACCAAGGGTATTCCTAAGAAACAATATGAACCAGACATCAAAACTTAAGCCAAGTATCCTATAGCTAATTTTATGTCTAACTATAGGTTGTCTGGGTCACATGCACTTGTTGTTGATCAATTATCCACATTATCTATTCCTAGTAGTGTACAGGAGGCTTTGGCGGATCCTAAATGGGCTCAAGCGATGAATGAAGAACTAGAGGTTTTGCAGAAAAACTTGACTTGGGATATTGTGACTATGCTTGCTGGAAAGAAGACTGTTGGATATTGATGGGTGTTTACAGTAAAACTGAAAGTTAATGGGAGCATTGACAGGTACAAAGCCAGATTAGTTGCCAAAGGATACACTCAGCGCTACGGAATTGGTTATGAAGAGACATTTGCCCCTGTAGTAAAGATCAATACTGTTTGAATCTTGATTTCACTTACAGCGACTAAAGATTGGCCTCTACATCAGTTTGATGTGAAGAATGCTTTCCTTGATGGAAATTTGGAGGAACAAGTGTATATGGACATACCGCCAGGAGTCAAAAATATGCCTTGCGATACTGGCAAGGTTTGTAAGTTGAATAAATCTTTGTGTGGTTTGAAACAGTCTCCTAGAGCTTGGTTTGGAAGATTCTCCAAGTCTATGAGGATGTTCGGATATAGACAAAGCAACTCAGATCATACGTCATTCATCAAGCATAGTCAGGGTAAGATTGTCGCTTTGATAGTATATGTTGATGATATGATTGTCACAGAGGATGATCTAAAAGAGATGGAGGCCCTACAAAAGTATCTTTCTAAGGAATTTGAGATGAAGGACCTTGGGCAATTGAAGTCTCAAGATCTAAGAAGGGAATTTCTTTGTCCCAATGTAAGTATGTACTTGACTTGTTAGCTGAGACCGGGATACTTGACTGCAACCCTATTGAGACACCGATCGAGATGAACCATAACCTTGCCATCTATCCGGATCAGGTTCCAACTGATAAAGGAAGGTATCAACATCTAGTAGGGAGGCTTATTTATCTTTCTCATACTAGGCCTGATATTGCTTATGCTGTGACTATGGTTAGTCAGTTTATGCATTGTTCCAGTGAAGAGCATGTGGATGCAGTATATCGTATTTTGAAATATCTTAAGATGGCACCTGGAAGAGGTTTATTGTTTGAAAAAAAGAATGAGTTGGAAGTTGTGGGGTACACGGATGCATACTGGGCTAGTGATAAGACATACAAACGATCCACATCTGGATATTTTACATTTGTTGGAGGAAACCTTGTGACTTGGCACAGCAAGTAACAGAAGGTTGTCGCTAGGTCAAGTGCTGAAGCTGAGTTTCGAGGTATGGCACATGGAGTTTGTGAGATGTTGTGGATTCGTAAAGTGTTGAAAGATTTGGGTTTTAAACTCCAAAAACCTATGGACTTGCATTGTGATAGCACGTCTGCTATTGAAATTGTTAGTAATCCTGTTCAGCATGACCGGACTAAGCACGTGGAAGTAGATCGATATTTCATTAAGAAAAACCTGGACAAGAAGATTATCCGTTTCCCTTTTGTGCATATAGAATATCAATTAGCAGATGTTCTTACGAAAGGAGTGTCAAGGAAAGTGTTTGACAACTCAATTGACAAGTTAGGCATGATCGACATCTATGCACCAACTTGAGGGGGAGTGTAGAATATTTTGTAAATATTTACTTTCCTTGTAGGTATAGATTATGTTTTCTGTATAGTACGTTATCGGAGATATTTTCCTTTTAGGATTTCTCTTGTATCTCTTTATAGTCCTCCTATTTTGGAGATGAATAGTATTGTATTGAAACATAACAAACACATCGAATTCTTTACCAAAAAAATGACTCTGACTCTCTCTCTCTCTCGAAAGAGAGAAATATCGCTGGTCTCTTTCTTGGGAAAGCGGCGGCAACAAAACTACTCATCTGCTTCTCTCTTCGGGTTGCAATGGCGACAAATCTTTTCTTCAGACTCTATCTTCTGTTAGAGGAAGCGTATTGGCTGTATTTGATGGTGATTGGGTTCTAGTTAACTGGATCTGGTTTGGTGGAGGATTTCCAATTGGAAGTGATGTCGATCCGACAAACTGTGATTGGGTTCTAGTTAACTGGATCTGGTTTGGTGGAGGATTTCCAATTGGCAGTGATGTCGATCCGACAAACTGTGCTAGTTGGCATGCCCAGAGCGGTGGGCTGATTCACATATCTGCTGGTGGTGAAGATTGCGGCGGCTTCTGTGCCGACGGCAATTTGGTTTGGACTACTGACGGCGTGGTGCGATTTCCAGAAGGCTTTGCTGGATCGCGATCGGCTTTAGGTCGGGGATGTGACCGGATCTGGTTTGGTGGAGACGCAAAGGATCCTGATGATCCTAATCTTGGTGGCGGCGTTGGGGTCGTGCTTTTGGGGTGGTCGGAGATGATAGCTAGGGATTGGGACGAGGAAGGCTTCGTTTCTCCTGCAGATACGGTGATGGCTAGTCCTGCTAGATGACATCTACCAGATTCCATCCATTGTCAAGGTTCGGCGGGGAAGCTTCTCTCTCCGCGATCAAGCTGGATGGAAAGCGTTGGTGTCCGAAATGGCAGGGAAGAAGACGTTGACTCGTCTGTGTTGGGCAAAGTCAGCGGCGGCTACGGGGTGTTTCCCTCAACTGGCATTGGCGACAGTGCAGCTGGTGGTTGTTAGCTGGAAGGACACTTGTGGGCTCATTGGGCTAGGGCTTTGGTTTCCCCTACTCTTTGGGCCTGCTCTTGGTGTTGCTGGGCCTCCTGGGCCTTGAACTAGCTTGTGGCCCTTAGTTTTGGGCACATTGGTCTAGTTTTCAAGTGGGCTGGATTACTCTTTTGCTAGGGGGTTGGTTGGATTGGGTCTCTATGGCCCATAGTGCCGTTTAATTTTTGTTTGGGTCGCAAAAAACCAGTACCTTAGTTGGAACCTTTTTATGTAAGCTTCGAGGTTTCTAGGTTTTTGTTAGAATAAAAGTGCGAGAATTTACCAACAGGTGGGTGTACTCGGGATTTTTGGGATTTTATTCTTCTAGAATAGGGTTTCATGAGGTTCTAAGGAACGATTTTTTCTGTCGACCCCATAGGGGTGTTTCGTTTTTGTACTGCTTGCTGAATTATAATGAAAGGGCTGACCTATTTCCTTAAAAAAAAAAAAACACATCGAATTCTTATTTTCTACTTTTCTGCATAAGGGGTTTGCTATTTGCACAAGAAGACATTCCACTACATATTAAGAAAAGTACGCTTTTGATAGATATTGGCACATAACCAACTTTTTTTTTGAGTAAAAACTTGTGAAATTTTATTGATTAAGGAAGATGATTACAATCAAAGTATAAAGCATCCAGAATGTGAACTGGAGCTTGATCTATCCATACCTAATCGGTATTGGATTCAAGAGCAATAGCAGCTAGTTTATGAGCTATTGTGTTAGTTGTTCTAGGAGCAAAAATAAAGCTAGCAGCCTGGACCACATTTTTACCCTTTTGAATGTCTTCAAGTATATTAGCATCCTCACTTAAGTCTAAGTCGTCAGAGCAGACTTCCTTGATAGCGACTTGGCAATCACTTTCTACCAGCACATATTGTAAATTTAACTGCTGAAGCAAATCGATTCCAAACTTTATGGCAAGTAACTCTACTTGCTTTGGAGAGGAGGCATAATTTACTGGTTTTGCAAAACAAGCAACAAAAGAACCATCTTCTCATCTGATCACTCCTCCCAGACCTCCAATATTTTGTGAAGGCAAGAAGGCCCCATCCACATTGATTTTGAGTCAATTTTGTGAAGGAGGAGCCCAATGCTTATTTGGTTTGACTACTGAATCTTGTAGTTGGACCTCCTATATTGACAAGTAATTACCATGTCATGTGAAAGAACTCAACATAATTGCTTGTGCACTTTGAGCAGTATGACCATAGTTTACAATTCCTATTTTTCCATAGAGCCCAAATAAGCATAAGAGCTTTCTCAAACTAATCACCATTCAGTTGCAAAGCTTAATCAAGCATCCACTCTTTAAAAATAAAAGATGGAACAGAGCTGACATGTAAAGTGATTGAGGAGGCTGCAAAAGTTTCTTTTCCTGTGGGACAGTGACAAAAGACATGAGCATCCAATCTAAATTGAAAGTAATCCTCATGTTTAAAGAAATATTAATTAAAAGCTTGCCAAACCTTGCTAGCTCTGGGCAATCCCTAAACAAGTGAAGTAAAGTCTCCTCCTTATCACCACAAAAGTGACAAAAAGGATCAGCAGCCACGTTTCGTCTGAATCTCTGAACATTGGTGAGGATTTTCCCTTGCAGCACAAGCCATAAGAAAATTTTAATTTCCGGAGGGATGGGAATAGTCCAAACCAGATTCCACCTATTCCTTGATTGGTCTGCAGGTTCATCCAAAGAAGTTGATAAGCCGATTTAACTGTAAAAACTCCAAAAGAAGTACCTAGGGCTGGGTTCGGTTCGGTACTGGAGCTGCAGGCCCAAAACCAGCTTTCGTACCGGACTATTTTGGTACACAAAATCTTCTCCCATTACAGGCCACAAAAGTTGGTATACCAACATATCGGTATACCGAGAGGCTCAGTTGGTATCGGTTGGTTGGGCCTCCAACCAAGTTTCTAACAAGAAGAATCATCGAATCTAAAACCCAGAAATCGATCATGAAGAACCACCAAATCCAAAACCCAGAAATTGAGCTTGAAGAATCACCAAGCTTCAAGGTTGAAGAATCACCGAGCTTGAACCCCGAAATCAAACCCAGAGTCATGGGAGAACCAGAGAGCTGGAGGAGTGGAAGTGCAGTTTAACCAGAGGTACTGAAATCCCATCATGGCCGGAGGGAGGCTGAGAATCGAGGGCCCGTGCAGGGGAGAGAGAGAGAGAGAGAATGAGAGAGACGGCGTTTCTTTGAAGAGTTTGAGAGGCTCAGAGAAGAGAGAAGAAGAAGAGAGAGTCCAGAAAGAAGAAAGAAGAAAGAGGAGAGAAGAAGAAGAAAGAGTCCAGAAAGAAGAAGAGAGAAGAATAAAAAACTAGAAGAAAGAGGAAAGAGAAGAGAGAAGAAGAAGTGAGCTTCTAGAAAGCAGAAGAGAGAAGAATAAAAAAGTAGAAAAAAGAAGAAAGAGAAGAGAGGGTCCAGAAAGAAGAAGAGAGAAGAATAAACAATTAAAAAAAAATATGAATAATTAATTAATTATACATGAGTTCGGTACTGTACGGTATAGCATGTATATACAAAAATTGAAACCATTACCGTACCGTGTATGTGGAGTCGGTACCGTTGTACCGTACCAAGAATTCGGTTACTGCCAGTGTCAGTTACCAACTTCTTTGGTTCGCCTCGGATTCGGTTGGTTGGTTTGTCTCGGTTGAAAATGCCAGCCCTAGAAGTACCTCCCCAAATGAGTTTATCAGGGACCCCTGTCATAGAGATCAGAATACTTGTGATTTTATTAACAATCTCCAAAGGTAAACAGTTTTTGAGCATGGGAAGATTCCATTCACCATTACACCAAAAATCTTGAACAGTAGACGTATGGTTAGAATGTGTAGGATTACAAACAATCTGACTTAACACACCAACTGAGGACCACTTATCATACGAAGCATAACATCAGTACCATTACTAATCCTCCAGTGAAGACCTTTCCTTAGAAGTTCACCACCATAAACAATCCCAGTCCAAGTACTGGAACAATTTTTTGGCTTCCGATAGTTATGTTGTAATAAGGAGTCATCCTTTAGGTACTTTTCTTGACAAATTCTACACCATAGACCTTGATCACCCTGAGTTATTCTCCAACTTGCTTCGCAAGCATAGCTTTGTTCATATCAGTAGATAAGAACAACTATTAGCCACGAAAGTGTCCTTGGCAAAACTAGTTTAACAAATTTAGTTTTTGATAAGGAACAACTATTACCGATGAAACTATCATGGACAAAAGTAAGAGTAAATAAAGAAATTTGATTTTTTTTAAAAATTTTTTAATTATTTTTTTATGAGGAATTGCCGACGAAATCTACTTGGTAAAAGTAATTAAACAAACATAATTTTTTCTTCAAGTATCCATGTACCTCCTCTCCATATTCGTTTCATGTCATTTTCACTAGTGAAATGAATGTCGAAGAAACCACTAAACAAAGGTACTAATCTCCATGATTTGGTGGACTTCCATAGGGCTGCAAGAGAGGGTCCGAGAGAGTCACTTCTCATTGGAATTGAACCTTTGCGAAGTAGAAGTCTGCCGATGAGATTGATGCGAAAACTCTTAAATTGTTCATGAGACAAGTCCTCACTAATCTTGATATAAACCTTGTCATCGAGAATCTGTGGACTTGGAAAGTTGGCTAAGAAGTGCACAATCATCTACATCGACCGCACCGGCCACCAACAATAGAAGCAAAAGTCTGAAGTTGAGCAATAATTTGTGGCTGAGGTGCTGGGTTAGGAAACTGATCATTTTGTTGTCCATCCATCAACTCTAGCCCCAAGTGCCTTTGGAGTTCACATTGATTAGATGTGTGCGCCGTTGGAAGTTGCTACTGGAGAAAACCCTAGGTTCTCTCTCCAATTGGCAAAGACATCTTTGAGATATTCAAAAATTGAAGAATACTACGTAATAGTTTAGCTCAATTTTAGACAGGATTTTGTTTTGATAAGGGTTCGATATCCTACATTGTAACAAAAAAAGAATAGAATGCATTTACAATTGGGATATGCTGCATATGCAAGGTCAAACATATAATTTAATGCTTTTGGCCTTTATGTTATTGCCCTTTATTGTTTCACTGCTTTCTTCTCCAACTCTTCCAGTGCTTCCCACAATTTTGGGTCACCAAAATCTTTAATAACAAAGGAGGCTCTAGCATCTAGCAGTAAACTGTCAGGATTCCTGCTTGTGCCCAAACCCACCACCAGCATTCCAGCTACCACTCTAGCTGTTACTCTGAGACAGAATCCTTCAGAAGCAAAAACAAATTAAAAGAAAGAGTGTAAAGGTATATCAAAGTTTGTTAGAAAGTAGAGCAAAGTTAGCTTGGTATAGCTGTCAACATTCACATTCATCCTATATCATCACAATCACTTCCTGAAAATCAGTCTTTATTGTTTTTCATGGTATCAGAGCACTGCTGCACTCCCAAGCAGAACACTGTTGCAAACCAGGTTACTGCAACGAGCATAGTAGAAGAGGAGAATGGGTCAGCAATTACTTTATCTGAGGCCCAATTTAAACAATTTTTAGCTGCACTCCAACAAGCCCAAAAGCCCAATCCAAGTACCGGCTCGAGTTCCAAAGCAAATGCAGTAACGCAGCCAGGTTTGTCTAAAGTCGCTTCCCGTAATTGGATAATTGATAGCGGGGCGATCGATCATATTACTTCGTCCTCTAAATTGTTGAATACAAATAAAAATTGTGCATTACCGCATGTTTTGCTACCTAGTGGAGAAAAAGTGCATATTGAAGCCACATGTTCTTTGCCTCTGAGTACCATATATTATTTGCATGATGTGCTGTTTGTGCCAAAGTTTAAGGTTGATTTAATGTCGGTTAGCCGTTTGACAAGAGGTCTGAATTGTTCAGTGACATTCTATCCTTATTAGTGCGTTTGGCAGGATCTGGCTATGAAGAGGACGATTGGTTTGGGTAAAGAACGTGATGGGCTATACTATTTGGTGGCACTAGCGACGGAGACAACCAGTCCTTCTAGATCATCTTGCAACCTAGCCATTTCCCCTACCAATCTTTAGCATAATCGCTTGGGCCATGTTTCCTCTCCATGCTTAAGTCACATAGCAAAGAATTTCCTACATTTTTCCATTCAGCCCAATAATGCTTGTCATGTATGTCCCTTGGCTAAGCAGAGTCGATTACCTTTCAGTCATAGTTCTATTTCTTCTACAAGACCTTTTGAAATAATTCATTGTGATATTTGGGATCGTTATCGACACCCTTCTCTTTCTGGTGCTTTTTATTTCCTTACTATTGTGGATGACTTCACCAGATTTACTTGGGTTTTTTAATGCAGCACAAAGCTGAAACACAACCACTTTTGAAACATTTCTTTGCTCACATTCTCACTCAATTTGACTCTCGTATTCATACTTTTTGAAGTGACAATGGTAGTGAATTTATTTCACTTCGCTCTTTTTTTCAAGATCATGGCATTGTCTTCCAACATTCTTGTGTTTACACGCCTAAACAAAATGGGGTTATGGAGCGCAAGCATTGTCATATTCTACAGGTGGCTCGTGCTTTAAAATTTCAAGCTCACCTCTCTCCACAATTCTGGGGGAGTGTGTCCTCACAGCCGTCCATATAATCAATCACTTGCCCTCGCCCATCCTTTCTTACAAAACTCCATTTGAGCTTCTTTACTCAAAACCGCCTTCTTTTTCTCATCTTCGAGTTTTTGGTTGCTTAGCTTATGCAACTAATGTGCACCCTACTCATAAATTTGACACCCGAGCAATTCCTTCCATTTTCATTGGTTACCCGGTCGGTCAAAAAGCCTTCAAATTGTTTAACTTATCGACTAAGAAAATTTTTACGAGTTGAGATGTTCGTTTTCATGAAGATGTGTTTCCTTATGCCTCCAATCAGCCCACTCTTCCTTCTGCCCCGTTGGCCCATGACCCAGGCCCAATTCCAGTTCTCTCTAACTCCTTTTTTGACTCAATTTTTGACTCCCAAATGCCTCCCACAACCGTTTCTTCTTCTCAGCCATCCCCAGACAAGCGCCCTTCTCGGCCAATCCCAGACCAAAGATCATGTCAGCTACAGCCACCACCGCCTCCACCAGTCCGGCCCCCCGTCACCCTTCGCCGGTATTCCCATCGACCCAAACCGCCTGCTCCATCGCCGCTCATCTCTCCTCCGTCGTCCTTCCCTCTTCCTACCCCTCCGTCGTCCCCGGTGTCGGGATGGTCACCATCCTCACCATCTTCCCCTTCTCCTCCTCCCTCGCCTCCACCCGAGGCTGTTCCAAACCCGCTTGCTCATCCAGCCCCGCCATCGTCCCATCGCTCCACTCGCTATGCTGTGCCACCCGCTCGGTTCGCCGATTTTGAGTTCTACAAGCCTCAATCCAATCTTTACACTTCTCCATCGTCCTCCTTCTCGACAGGTCCAACCAGAGGTACTCGCTATCCGTTGGAAAATTTTGTCTCTTATCATCGCTACACTCCTGCATACTCCTCTTTTGTTGCTCAGATTAGTACAGTCCTTGAACCAAATTCCTATTTTGAGGTGGCTGCTATCCTCGAATGGTGGGATGCCATGAGAGCCGAGTTAGAGGCCTTGCAGGCCAACGGTACATGGACCCTCACCATTCTGCCCCCTGGGAAGTCCCCAATTGGTTGTCGATGGGTTTATAAAGTCAAGCACAAGTCTGATGGTTCCATTGAACGATACAAGGCCTGGTTGGTGGCCAAGGGCTTCACGCAGTTGGCAGGTATTGACTATCAGGACACTTTTTCTCCTACTGCTAAAATTGTTACTGTCCGTTGTCTACTTGCATTGGCTACGTCCCGTGGCTGGTCCCTTTCTCAGCTCGATGTCAACAATGCCTTTCTCCATGGCAATCTGGATGAAGAGATTTATATGTTTCCATCGCCAGGGCTCCGGAGACAGGGGGAGGAGCATTTGGTTTTTCGGTTGCATAAATCCTTGTATGGTCTAAAACAAGCTTCAAGATAGTGGTTTTCAAGATTTTCAGAAGTTATTCGGTCCGCTGGTTTTGTGCAATCTAGAGCGGACTACTCTCTTTTTACCAGAAGGCAAGGCAAGTCTTTTACAGTCTTATTGATATATGTTGATGACATATTAATTACTGGCAATGATCCTGTGAGTATAACTGATGTTAAGAATTTTTTACATAAAACATTCCGTTTGAAAGATCTTGGCTGTGTAAAGTATTTTCTTGGCATTGAGGTTTCTGCATAAAAGAGAGGAATTTTTATTTGTCAGCGCAAGTATGCGTTAGAAATTATAAAAGATGCATGATTATTGGGCGCTGCCCCTGTTGATACACCCATGGAACATAGTTTAAAGTTGTCAGATAAGACTGAGTTACTCAAAGATCCAGAGAAGTATAGGAGTTTAGTTGGAAGATTGATCTATCTCATAGTGTCAAGGCCAGATATTACATATCATGTTCATATATTAAGCAGGTTTATGCATCAGCCTTGAAAAGCCCATTGGGAGACAGCTTTGAGAATGGTACGTGATTTGGGTGCTTAAATGCAACTTATGCGCAATAAGGGCACAGTCATCAAAGAAGTGGGAAATATTTGAACCCGAAATTATCGTACCACGGGGATTGAAAAGCTAACTTTAATCCTTGATTATGCTGATTACTAAGTCACCAACAATTTAATAAACAAAACCTAGAAAAATAGCACTGAGCTATTTACATGCCTGGCTCAGAACAACCAAGCCTAAAATTGGTCAAGAGAACCACAAATAAATACGGAAACTCACAACCAAATGGTATAGACAATGAAAGTGGTTTGTGAAATTTGATTTTTTTAATTGCAAAGAAAATAAAATTAACAATTGAAAATTAAAATTAAAATTAAAAATAAAGATAATAGAAACTAATCAAGAAATGGAAATTAGGTCACTAGGGTATCCTCCTAGCCAAATTTAATGCACAAATATATTCCGACAATGGTCACTCAATTCATAGTGGCATAAAGAACCGTACCCAAGGCTTTTCAAGGCGCATGGGTCATTAGATTCCTTAAAGGGTATTCCTACTCCGGATCAAGGGTCGTAGAAACTCAATTGAGACAATCTAGAGCCTTGTTAGGGTCTCTAGTTGCACCAAAAGGCGAAGAGTCCTAGAATCAAGGTTCCCAAGCTAGCCAATACGGCAATCGAAATTGGTATTGTAACTAACCATGTTCTAAACAAGTGTCCTAGCCATAAATTAGAGAAGTGATTAGGTCTCCTAATTTTTCTGGACATGCTCATCTACACATTCAAGAGTTAATCAAGCTCCTAAGCATGCATCTAAGCCAAATATTATAGAATAGAACATATGCCAAACACGAAATTGAAAACCATTAAATTAAAATATATTTATTACATTAAATCTATGCTATGGCTCAAACCCTAGCTTCCTAAATAGACTACTCACAACCCATCAATAAATCAACAAAAATATACATCAATTAAAGAGGTAAAGGTGAAGAGGAGTGAGAAGCAACAAGAACAAGTCACAAATTGTTATGGTGCAAGTGTGACTAGCCTTGATTTATATAATTTCTCATTTTTACCCAATCTCAAATATTGATGCTCCTTGAAATCCCTTGAGAAATTAATGAGGATTTGATGTGGAGTAGTGAAGACTAAAAGAAAATATAAAGTGAGTATGGTGGTGTGGTGTTTTGGAGAAGAAGAGTTGATGGAAAGGTGGTGTGCGGCTACTGTTGAAGAGAGGAAGAGGACTGGGTCTTGGTGCGGCGCTGTAGCTGCTGTAGACATGGGTGTGTGGCTGCAGGGTATTCTTCATTCAATGTGTGGCTGGTCGTTTTGCAAGAGAGAGGAAGATAAGGTCATGTGCTAGTGACGTCAGCCAAAAATATCAACAGAATGAAATTGTGGTCTGGGCCTTTGTGTGAGAGAAAAAATGATTAAAAGAATGGTGGCCATGCTAGTGCACCACGTGATGAAGGGAAAGAAGGCAACAAAATGGGTAATTAACCAAAGGGGTTGTTTTATTAAATGAGCGACATGTGGCAGCTCTCTTTTTGGTTAATTAAACCAAATTGGTTTAATTAATTGTTAAGCTGTCCCCATTCTCCAATTAAATTAAAATTAATTAGTTTAATTAATTCTGCTGCAATTCCATCAAGTTCCGCTCCTTTCAATGTACTTGTTTCAAACTTGACTTTCGTCTTTTTGTCGGAAATCCCATTTTGCTCTAATTTCGCACAACTTCTTTCGAAATCCACAACTCCGCTTATTTACTACAATATAAATAAAAATATATTAATTACATAATAATTACTTTGGAGATTAGCTTAATTATAGTGTTTAGAACGTAATTACGCACATAAAAAAGCGTGTAATCAGTACGCTACCTCAAGTCAGCTCCTGGTCAAGGCTTATTCTTTTCCTCAAATAGTGATCTTAGGCTACGAGCTTTTGTGACTCAGATTGGGCCGGTTGTCCACTTATAAGAAGGTCTACTACAGGGTATTGTATGTTCTTAGGACCTTCTTTAATCTCATGGAGGTCGAAACGTCAGAAAACAGTCTCTCTTTCTTCAGCTGAAGCAGAGTATCGTGCTATGATAGGAGCTTGTCGTGAGTTGACTTGGCTACGTTATTTACTTCAAGACTTGGGGATTTTACACCAGGAAACGGCATTGCTTTATTGTGACAACAAGGCTGCTTTACATATAGCAGCAAATCCAGTGCTTCATGAATGTACAAGACATATAGAGATGGATTGTCACTATATCAGGGATAAGATCCAAGATGGTTCAGTGGAGACACGGTTTGTGAGTTCTGGAAATCAATTGGCTGATATTCTGACTAAAGCTCTTGGCAAGGAAGACTTCATGCTTATGATTCGCAAGTTTGGCGTGCAAGATATCCACTCTCCAACTTGAGGGGGAGTGTTAGAAAGTAGAGCAAAGTTAGCTTGGTATAGCTGTCAACATTCAACACATTCATTCTGTATCATCACAATCACTTCCTGAAAATCTGTCTTTGTAGTTTTTCAAAGTTTTACATTAAAAAATAGATGTTGATGCAAAGCAGAGTCATGAGAGCCAAACCTCAAAGACGAAAGCATGCTTATTTGACACATTAAGTGCTTGGAGAGCTTTCAAGTAAGGGTCAGGAAAATGGTTTTGCTCGATCGCATTCATTTGCAATAACAAGAACTTCAAAGAAACCCAGGAGGTCCAGTGCTGATACTAATAGCTCGCCATTTGGTCTTGGTGGATTTGTTACTGCAGCCTGTTTCAAGCCTTGATTTTCAATCCATTCCCGCAACTTATGTAAGCCCTTCATAGGTTCTAACTGTTCAGATGCCAATCTGCATATACCACTCCATTAATCTTGTCAGAATGAGTCTTTGGAATAGAGAAACTGAAATGGATGAAGCATTTATTGTGCAAATAATAGATAGGGTCCTCACCCCAGTGCTTACCTCTTTACAATTTAAGAAAAGAAAAAAGAAAATAGAACTACAACTCTTAATTTAGCATATGAAAGAGAAATAACAGTTCCAAAACCATGTAAGAAAAAGAAAATTATAGTTATTGATGAAGATGGTGGTTAGTCCTTTTAAGCCAAAACTTCTGCTCACAACAGAAGTACAACTCATCTCTCCATAGTGCAAGGGATTATCTATCATTTTACCTTCGGAACATGTCTTCCTTGTCTAGTTGTCTTCAAAAAATTTTCTTGCTCTTTGGAGATCCCAACCAGGAAAGAGAACACCACAGAGCTCCTCATTGTGCATCCCACTGATATTCTCAATGAAGAATTGCTCAGTGATAGGAACCCACCATTAAAACCTACCTGTACACCAGTATATGAGTCTCAAAAGATGCTAGTGTATATGTGAATATGTGTGTGTGTGTGTGTGAGAGAGAGAGAGAGAGAGAGAGAGAGAGAGAGAGAGATCTTACTTCTTGAAGCATTTCACGGAAAGCATAATAATGGAGCGGATCTGAATCACACAATGTTCCATCTATACAAATACGATTTTTACAGTACAAATAAGAACACATAAAATCTCTGCAGTTGGTGCTTATTCTCCTACATGATATGATATTGCTGGTCTACCTAGGCCTAGACTGAAATGTATAGCCTCATGAGCTACGTTTTCTGTTGTTTTCTGCCCCCATTCATCCAACACAGAAATAAAACAAACAAAAAGATCATAACAGGTGATCTTTTGATCTTTCATTCCACTCTAAGTTGCCTCTAGTCCGAACTCTACTTAACTGTCAATGTTATCTCCAAGTGTTGGAGTGTAGCTGGACAATAAGACAACCAGACTACAAATCACATGTCTAGGTCACCATTTTAAAAAATGTATTTGGCGTCATGATTGCGATCATTCCCATTGCATCTGAAGGAGCACAATCCTTTCAATGGAAGGGAGTGGCCAATTTTGCTCAGATATGATGCACACAAAGCTTCTTGAACTGTCCATGATATTGCCCACAAAAATCTAGATCCCACTTACAGTACAAAACAATTTCACAGTTCAGGGTCTACATTTCTGCTGATTTGAGTGCTTCAATTTTATCCGCTTTCTAAGTCCAAAGTATTACTTTGCAATGACCATACTTCAACACATTCAATTCTCTCTCTTCTATCCAAAATATAAACCAATGATCCAAATTCCGTGCTAGACATGGATTTAACAACTGACATTTCAACTTGGGACATAGCTAGCTAACCCTGACAATGGTCTAGGCATAATTCTTGTTAACAATGGCATTCTCCTACGAGTTAGATGTCTGGGAAATCAAACTAACTCATCCAATCATGCTTTTTTCATTAATTTAAAGATGCAAATAAGCCAAATACGAATGCATTATATCCCAATCACGCATTTTTCTTCCTTAACCTGTATCATTGTAGTATCAACATATAGAAATCCATAGCATGAATCAAATTGCATATCATTTGAGCCATCTTTGTGGTGATGGGTACGAATAAAACAAATTTGCAACGTGATAACAAACAATCGTGAATGGACAATTGATAAAAGAGATAGATAATGTACCTGTCCAGTGGGCGAGGGTCTGATGAAATGGACATCCTGGTGAGAAAGGTAGAGCCTCGTTTAGTGAGGTTGTGTCTCTGCAAATGGGTTTTGGGGAATTGGTGGGAGAAGAGGTGGTGGTGATAGTGAAGAAGCTGAGATGGAGCTACCATAGTATGGAATGTGAGCAATATGAGAACTGAAAGGCTTCTGATATCTCTAAAGCAACTGTCTATGTTGCACAAATTGAATGGTTCATTTGTGTTTCTGGGGTTGTCTGTTTTAGTTGTTACGTTTTAGGGATATTTGTTGACCCCGGGTATATTCCTTGGTCGCTAGTACTTGACATTGTTCACCTTGCAATTGCATCCCAATAAAGGCTTAGTGTTCCACACTAAACACAAATGATCATCACATTGTGTGTGTAGCCTAAATAAGATTTCGTGTCATGAAATGAGTTCTATTATTAATTTAGAGCGCAAAAACAAACAATTAAGCAAAACTAAGCTTGCTGCATACAATTTAGGCTCTTTAATCTCGTGAGTAGATGTGGTAGAGAAATTATTATCCTCAGAGCAAACTTAGATATTTTTACTTAATTGTTTGTTTTTGCGCTCTAAATTAATAATAGAACTCATTTCATGACACAAAATCTTATTTAGGCTACACACACAATGTGATGATCATTTGTGTTTAGTGTGGAACACTAAGCCTTTATTGGGATGCAATTGCAAGGTGAACAATGTCAAGTACTTTTCGACCCACACAATGTTAGACCCACTTTTCGATCACATTTTTGTAAATCAACCGTTAGATATTTATGTTTTTGGTGACATCTGTGCATGTATTTCTATTCTATTCCATCTTTTTTTCACATGATGAACATCAATTGTGTTTTGATTGATGATTTTGTGCTTATTGTAGCCTAATAGCATCATACTAGCAATATCTGCAGCCAACCAAGATATCGCTACATCTGATGCTATCAAACTTGCACTGGAAGTGGATCCAGCAGGTATACCTTGTTTACTTGTTAGAGTAAACCATTTCCCCTGCTTCTGGACTGTCCTACAGTTAATTTGTCTCATAAATTTATATTTATAACTTGCACACAGGTGAACGAATGTTTGGGGTGATGACAAAGCTTGATTTGATGGACAAAGGAACTAACGCTTTAGATGTATGATTCTCTCTGTTCTGTACCATCTTCACAATCGGTTTTAGCAATGACCAAGCTAATGTTCAGTTGCATTATAAATTCTGAAAATAGTTGGGTCATAATTAGCTAGATGCATTTGCATTCCGAATACAACAGTTTTCAACCATATAAGGCATATATTGTTTTAAAAGGATGTGATTCGTAAAACTCTTTTATCGTTTTCTTTACATGTTCCCATGCCTGTTGCATGCATGCCTTTTGCACTCATTGCTTGATATAAACCTTTATGTTAAAAACAAAGAAATATTAGTATTATTAATATCTTACATGTTTAACCCAAAAGGTTATTGAAGGAAGATCTTATCGCCTGCAACAGCCTTGTGTTGGACTTGTGAACCGTTCCCAAGCAGATATTAATAAAAATACGGACATGATTGTCGCAAGGCACAAGGAACGTGAGTACTTTGCAACCAGTCCTGAGTCCTGACTATGGGCACTTGGCTAATAGAATGGGTTCAGAGTACCTTGCTAAACTTTTGTCACAGGTTTGAGTGCGAATATATTTCTTGCAATTAAAAGTATCTTGCTCCTTCAATAAAGTATCCATTTTGATGATTTGATCTTGTTTATAGCACTTGGAGTCTTTAATTAGGGCTCGTATCCCAAGTATCACATCCTTAATGAACTTGAATCCGAGATGGACCATCTTGGTAGACCTATAGCCGTTGACGCTGCGGTGAGTTTAACTCTATTTTTGTTGAAGGATGTCGACATAATGTGTGCCTCTACAAACTAGGGTTTAGAGTTGTAATAGGAATGTGTTCTAGGTATTCAATTGTAATCGGATTCTATTACCCTTTTGGTACCTTGTAACTCCCTATTTAAAGGACTCCTATTATCAATAATACACACAATTCCATTATCCTACAACACGTTATTAGCACGAGTTCTAACCCTAGCCGAAAAAAAAAGAAAAAAACCCTAAGCAGCCTCACCAAGAAAACTGCCGTAAGCAGCCTCCCTGCCGCGAACAGCCTCACTGTCGCAAAGCCTGCAGCCTCCTCTGCAAGCCTACTGAAGCCTCTACCGCCCTAGCCTCCTGCAGTCCACTACCGTAGCCCCGGCTAGCTTCTGCCTTCCCAACCAACGCAGACACAGCCCAGTCTGCTCTAGCCCTGTCCAGCTCACCTCCCTGCTGCGCAGCCGCACTCGGCCTCACCTCCCTCCAGCCCGTGCTGCACAACTGCTCCAGCCACCTCCTGCAGCCCTGCGCACCAGCCCTGCGCTCCAGCTTGCAGCCTAGTGTCCCTGCCTGCCGCGCCACTCCCCCCCCCCGAAGCTGCTGCCTGCCTTGCAGATTAGGAGGAGGAAGAACAGAGGAAAGAAAGAAAGAAGAAGAAGACCGAAGGAAAAGAAAGAAAAAAAAGGAGAAGGGACCCGGCCCAAGAAAAAAAAAAAAAAGAGAAGAAAAGGAGAGGGACCCGGCCGGCCCAGAAAAAAAAAAAGGGAGAAAGAAAAGAAAAAAAGAGTGGAAAGCTCAAAGAACAACAACCCAGAAAAAAAAAAAACACACCTGCTCCAACACGCGCGTGTCCTCAAGCCAAGAGCAATCACGTAAGTTTTTATAATTAAGGTTGCTGCATTCTTGTATTTAAATTGCTTTTATTTTCTGCAAATATTGGAATATGCCAAATGGTTTTGAGTATTTAAAAAAGCGGAATTGTGGGGATTCACGCTTCATGAACTAAGAGTGTTCATAATTAAACGAACTAAGAGCGTTCGTGTGAACTAAGAGTGTTCACAATGCTTGGACTAAGAGCATCCGTTAGCATCACATATGACCATATTACAACATTGTTGTTTGGTCTAATCCAAAAGAGATTCTTGGAAATTGATTTCTTGGTAGCATAGCTCGGAAATCTTATTGTTTTAGTTTTCGTGGAAGTTTAACTCCGAAACTAATATATCTTCTCTTCTTATTTTCAGGATGTCGAATGAACCTAGGCTCGACTTTCCCATGCTTGACTCAACAGGCTCGGATTACCACAGTTGGGTAACCGATGTTGAGAACCATCTCACTTCAAAGGGAATATTACCCATAATCCAGGCACCTAACTCGGATCTTGTGTTCATCCGAACATCTACAAAGCATGCTCAAGCAGTTATCTTGATGCGACGCCATATGGACAAGGCACTTAGATTGGAGTATATGTCGATCAAGGATGCAACAGAGCTATGGGTAGCGCTAGAAGAGCGCTTTGGCAATGTCCAAGATTCCCTCCTCCCTGACTTGAAGGTTCAATGGAACAATCTGTGCTTTGCTGACTTCAAGTCTGTTGTTGAATATAATTCAGAGGCTCTTCACTTACAATCCATGTTGAGATTCTGTGGACAACCTGTCACAGAGCAAGAGCTAATTGAGAAGACTCTCTCCACCTTTCTCGTTTCAGCCATTGTGGTATCAAAGCAATACCGTACTGAAGTCAATGCTGGACGGATCACGAGGTTTCATCAGCTTATCAATATCATATCTGTAGCTGAGAAACATGATAACATACTCGTGAGGAATTATAATTCAAGGCCTATTGGAACTAAGAGCGTTCATGAGGTAAATTATAATGCACCCAAAAGAGGGCGCAAGGAGCGGAACCCTAGGAATAAGGGACATGAGGGACTTATGGGTCCATATAACCGCCCTAATCAGGAAGGAAACCGCAAGTTTGGAGCGGATACACATGGTGGCAATGCCACACGTGGGAGAGGCGGTCGTGGCAACTCTATCCGTGGTAATGGAGCCATAGCTCGTGGTGGTGGTGCCATGGGTCGTGGTGGTGGTGCCATGGGTCGTGGTGGAGGCGCCAATCCTCCTAGGGATCGCCCATAACGTGCACCTCAATTGAAGGGAGGCAACCACAATGATATATGTCATCGGTGTGGATCTAGTGAGCATTGGTTCAAGCAATGCAAGGCAAGCGAGCAACTAGCTTCAAGATACAGGGCATACAGGGACCTGAGGGATCAAGAAGTGTACCTTGCAGAAGAAGAAGAAGAAAATGGTGGAGACGTTAATCTCACCATAGAGGACTTCAAAGCTGAAGATGAAGTGCACAAGGATGCTGCAGACTTTGATTAGAAATAGTCCTCTTTATTTTTCAAGAATCATGTAATAGTCAATAAATGACAATTGTATTAACTCTTTCTTATGTGGCGTACCCAATAAAATATGATGTCTAGGAAAGTCATTGATATAATTGGTACTTAAGCGAGCCTCGCTCCACCAACCTCTCTCTCCACTTTCCTGGTCATATTTGATTGGAGTTGCCAAATGAATAGAGTGACTACAATGTGTCTCAGTTTGATTTTCTTTATTTTGGATTAGACCTTTTTGGACCATTTGATGTAATCATTGGCTACATTTATTAATAAAGTATCGTATTATTCATTGTCATGGACATGTTTTTAATTTCGAACTTTATTATTTTTCATTGCATCACCTCTAATGACTACAGACATAAACGAGTCTTGAAGAAACTTATGTGTCGCTCTAGTGGGTTGTATGCAACCACTATTCGAGTCATTGAATCCAACCATGTCATGAGAGATGACTTATGGGATTCTGACACATATAGGCTTTGGCACGATCGTCTGGGACGCCCAGGTCGTGATATGATGATCCGTATACTAAAGACTTCACACAGACATCCATTTTTCAAAAAGAAAAGAAGTCAGAACAAAAATTCTGTCCAAGGTAGGGCCAGAGCCGCCTACCTCCTGCGGCCCAACAGTGGTATTGACACCACTAATGCCTCCTTGGTTCCTTTCTCTTCTTCTAAAGTCAATTGTGACTTCGTGGCTCAACCAGATTCTTCCATGGTTGCTTCTAAAGCCCATCTTTCGTTTTGCAAAGCCTGCTCTTTAGCAAAATTAGGATCAAGACCATCCTATGCAAAGGACACTACACAAAATATTCCATTCTTTCAACGAAACCAAGGTGATATTTGTGGACCTATCCAACCAACTTGCGGCCCATTTAGATATTTTATGGTGTTGGTTGATGTATCGACACGTTGGTCACATGTCATGCTTTTGTCCACCAGAAATGCTACATTTGCTAAACTCCTTACACAAATCATTAAGTTAAGGGCTCACCACACTGATCATCCCATTAAGTCAATTCGTCTTGACAATGCTGAAGAGTTTACATCAAAAACTTTTGATGACTATTGCATGTCCATTGGGATTGAGGTTGAATACCCTGTTCCTCACATTAACACCCAAAATGGTCGTGCAGAAGCCACCATTAAAAGACTTCAAATGGTTGCTAGAGCATTGGTTATGCGCACCAATCTCCCTGTTTCTGCTTGGGGCTATGCAATATTGCATGCAGCTGTGCTTATTCGTCTGAGGCCTACTGCCACTCAACCCTTTTCTGCATCCCAGATGGTTACTGGGTATGAGCCTAATGTCTCACACTTATGCATATTTGGGTGTGCAGTTTATGTGCCAATTGCGTCTCCACAGCGCACCAAAATGGGTCCTCAAAGACGATTGGGCATTTATGTTGGATATGACTCTCCAACCATTATCCGCTATTTGGAACCCTTGGCAGGCGATCAATTTACCGCAAGATTTGCGGATTGTCACTTTGATGAGACAGTCTTCCCGTCGTTAGGGGGAGATAAGAACAATAATGTTCAATAGGAACGACAGGAATTGTCATGGTCAGTCCTCACTTTGTCTCATCTTGATCCCCGAACCGTACAGTCCAAAATTGAAGTGCGGAGAATTCTCGATCTTCAGAACGTAGCAGACTCTATGCCTGACGCGTTTTCTGATATCGCTAGTGACAAGATCACATATACCTGCTGCAAACGTGCCTGCAAGGATTGATGTCCCTAAAAATAGTGGACATGGCGCCACCCTTAGGGGTATTGAGCATGGCGCTGCCACCACTAATGGTGATGGCAATGTGGCTCAGGCCGGGCTCCCAGCAAGGAAACGTGGGAGGCCCAAAGGTTCGATGGATTCTCGCCTGAGAAAGAAAGCGAGTTTGGCACAAAGAGATCCATTAGTCATCGACATAAATAACCCGTCTCATGAAGATATTTCGGATTATGGTTATGTCCAAGAGACATCATTGGGGGACGCTCCAATGTCAGAACCAATTCCAGAGAATAGAGAGATCTCCATGAATTACACTAGTGTACATGAGACGTTGAGTCGAGACTCTATTATCCTTGATGACGTGTTTGCATATTCTATCGCTCAAGGAATTATAGAACATGATGATATCGAACCTCGCTCCATTGGAGAATGTCAACGAAGAGCAGACTGGCCTAAATGGAAAAATGCAATCCAGGTTGAATTGGATTCACTAACAAAGAGACAGGTATTTGGGCCTATAATGCTGACACCCCCAAGTATAAAGCTTGTTGGCCATAAATGGGTCTTTGTTAGAAAGCGTAATGAGAAAACTGAGGTTGTTAGATACAAAGCCCGCCTTGTGGCGCAAGGTTTCTCACAACGCCCTGGAATCGACTACGAGGAGACATATTCTCCCGTAATGGACGTTATAATGTTCCGCTACCTTGTCAGTTTGGTAGTTTCCAAAAAACTTGACCAGATCGCCTCTCTATTCCTTAAGACTTGTCCAGATCGCCTCTCTATTCCTTCAGACTTGTCCAGATCGCCTCTCTCTCAACAACTATTCATATCGAAGATCAAGGAGGAGTATGAGATACGAGTTGAGGCAGAGGCTGTGATATTGACAGTGGGGAGGTTCCGACACGAGCTAAGGCAGTTGAGTAGGCAACGTGGACGCACAAGCCATAAGTTATGGACTTTGTTCCTGGTCTTCGGTATGCATCCACAGCCGACGCACAAGGTGAGGACCTTGTTCCCAATTTTTGTTTCTTCTGGGTTTGAATCTCTCTCTGTCTCTCTCTCTGTCTCTGTCTCTGTCTCTTTCTCTCTCTCTAAATCTGACAGTTCTTCCTTGATTAATAATTCTCAGAGTGAAAATATATATCAGTGATCTCCTTTGCATCAGTATAAAAATGGTGACATCAGTGGTGGTCAACAGCTATCCACTTGGTGAGGTAATCTCTTATCCCCGTTCAGTCATACACTCGGAATGGATGATTGCACTTGAACGTCCTAATTCAAACACCGATGGGGTTGAGTCAATTGGAGATTAAGGAAAGGTGTGTGACTCTCTTTTTTGGACCATATATGTTTTGTTTGTGTTAAAATTGTGGTTTCAATGTACTTGTTTGCATTTGTTTCTGAACTGAAATATATGATGTTAAATTGAAAGTAAAAGTGAAATATATGTCAAGAAGCAAGTTTTTCCCAGAAATATGTCCAGTTGTATTTATATATATTGCTGAACTGAAATCCCACATAAATTAATTATATGGCTTTCTTTTGCAGGTTCTTTGTTTGGTTGCCATGAAAGATTACCACTCGTGAATTTTTGAAGACTTGATCAGTTTTTGTATCAAAGTGTCAAACATTGCTTCTATGCAAACCATGCTCCAATAGTTCAATTTTTGTATCAAAGATTACCACTTCTTGTGAATTGATGAAGTCATTAACAGTTTTTGTATCAAAGTGTAAAACATTACTTCATTTTTTGTAGCCTCAGTGGCTTACTACCTCTGTGCAGTTTCATTTCAAGTATACTACTTGATCAGTAAGAATGTGAGATGTGTGAGATTTGTAGATATTTGTAATTAATCAGGTTCTCAAATCTCAAGTATTCAGTTTCATATATGTGTGTGTGAATCTTTTTTTTTCCTTTTTCAATTTGAGTTTTTGTAGTTAGCAAAATTGTGTTTTGTGTGAGTAAAACAAAGGCCCGGCCCGACCCTAAATTTTGTTGACTTAGTCAAAATCTGGGCTAACCCCTAAAATTTGGGGTAGGGCTGGCCCTAGCCCGGCCCATGATGAGGCCTAGCTATATGTACTAGCTGTCGAGAAACTTGATTCAATGGTATTATAAATTATTAAATTTAGTACTCTTCCTGTACATATATGTATTAGCAGATAGGTGGATCTGATGGTGAAGAAATTTATGTGTAAAACTGGGACAAATCTAGTTTAATTTTAAAGGCAAGTGGTGGACCCGCTAGATATATATCATTTACTGATGACTTAGGTGGAGGAATCATGCAAATAACACTCTGCCTTTCACATCCTTAGAGCAAGTTCACCCGTAGTCAAGAAAAAGCAAAGTCGAGAAGTTAAGAATTCGACCAATCAAGTTACTATTCACTGGACATGGGTTTCCACCAGTTTTTTTTCTTGCCCGGTCAACACTGTTCATTCCTACTGTTCATCTGTGGGTTTTACTGTTCATGTAATTTCATATTAATTCATAGCCGTCAGATATGCTTTTACTGTTCTAATGTTCAGTCTAGATTTGTTTACCGTTGGGTTCAAATCCCAAATCAGCCAACGGCTCTCAGCCACGTGTGCCCACAATGGGCAGTTAATTGTCGCTACGCGACAAAAAACAGAGCATACTCGTTTTCGGACGTGGCGCTCCCCCATTCTTCCGTGCTCTTCACACCCTCTCTCTTTTGCGTCTCTCTTTGTGCGGGCCCCTCTGACGTCAGCCACGTTCTACTGCGGGCCGAGCTGGCAGCCGGCCAAGCCTGGGCAAGAAAAAAGGCATGGGCTTGGAATTTTTCTTGGCCTTGGTCAAAGAAAGCCAATGTTTGCCTGGTTAAACTTGGCCCGGTGGAGGGGAAAATAGCACCTTGCCCAGTCACCACATCATCATTCCATGCTTTTGCCTGGTCAAAACACAACCGATACACTTGCTCTTATAACCTGAATGGTCATATGGAACTAGACCTTACATGTGTTCCCATCATATCATAGATTTCCAGGTGCATGTGTAACAGAAATTCTATAAAAAGGAATTATTGATATCGGTTACTGATCAATTAGGTGAGGAGTCATGCAAATAACACTTTGCCTTGCACATCCTTATAACCTGAATGTCATCTGGAACTAAATCTTACATGTATTCCCGTCATATCCATAATATATCCAGGTGCATGCGTAACAGAAATTCTATAGAAATGAATTATATTCTAACAAAACGAATGTTAATGCTCAAGTCCGGCGGTAGCCGACTCCTTGCTTAACGCGGGTCCGGTGGGCGGACCGCTACTCCGAGGATTAGATGATTTCCGTTTGCTGCAATACGAGAGACAGGGCATCAGAGGGAGACCGTGTTGGGCGGTCTTCACTTCTCCGATGCCTAAGTCAGTCACTGTATATGGGCAGCATAACAATAAATGAGTAGTAATTGCGTAATTAATGAGAGAGGAGAGAACCTTTTATAGTTGAGGAAGAGGTTGATCTTCTTGTTGTTTCCGATGTGGGGCGGTCCAGGGCTCAAGCAGTAGCCTGCCTGGCCGTGCCTTCGCAGGTCACCCCTTTGGTGGGAGTCGGTACCTCTGGCGGTACAATGAGCGTGGCTCATTATAGCTAATTATGCTTGTTCTGGCACATGTAGGTACAAGTCCCCAAGTCCCTAGTCAAGGAGGGCAATCTTGGTTGGGGAGTTGATCGGTGGTGTGAAGCGTTACTTCCGCTAGACTTGCAATAGCATAATTAGCGTCAATGCGTTGTCAACCATGGATTTACTGAGTGAACGCTTTATACCCTTCCGGGTGGGCTCCTGCTAGGCCCTCTAGGGAGTCCCCCACTCCCTAGCCAAGAAGGACCTCCGGATGGTCGGCGAATTGTTTGTTGAGGGGAAGCTGCGTGGAGCAGAGGGTGTTGGGTAGCGAGCACAATCTTAGTACCCAAGTGACAGGGTCAACGTACCTGATCAGGGTCGTTGTAGACTGTTGACAAGTCCCAGTGTCCCATAGGGACGATCTGACCGTAATGCCGCGTAGCGGTCGTTGTCAGTGTGAGGCATAGCCTCGGGATTCGCCGCTGGCGGATATCCCCCGCTGGATGTAGCAGGAAACAGCGTCGTGTAGACGTGTTCGGCGGTAGTTATTGAACGGAGTTGCGCTCAGCAACGCACGGGGTTTGCAAGATGGAGGGGGCACTGCCGGCAGTGTCGCTTGTAGCTGAGGCTGCCTCTTGGAAGTTGACGAGTGGAAGTTCTGCTAGCGGGGATTCGCTCATAGGTGACTTCGCCACTCAAGAGGTGACAAGTGAGAAGTTCCACTAGCGGGGTTTCGCTCAGCGGTGACTTCGACACTTGGAAGATGGCAAGTGAGAAACTCCGCTGGCAGGGTTTCGCTCAGATGATTTCGACACTTGGAAAGTGTGGCAAGTGAGAAGCTCCGCTGGCAGGGTTTCGCTCAGCGGACTTCGACACTTGGAAAGTGATAAGTGAGAAGTTCCACTAGCGGGGTTTCGCTCAGCGGTGACTTCGACACTTGGAAAGTGGCAAGTGAGAAGTTCCGCTAGCGGGGTTTCGTTCAGCAGACTTCGACACTTGGAAAGTGACAAGTGAGAAGTTCCCCTTGCGGGGTTTCACTCAGCGGTGACTTCGACACTTGGAAAGTGGCAAGTGAGAAGTTCCGCTAGCGGGGTTTCGCTCAGCGGACTTCGACACTTGGAAAGTGACAAGTGAGAAGTTCCACTAGCGGGGTTTCGTTCAGCGGTGACTTCGACACTTGGAAAGTGGCAAGTGAGAAGTTCCGCTAGCGGGGTTTCGCTCAGCGGACTTCGACACTTGGAAAGTGACAAGTGAGAAGTTCCGCTAGCGGGGTTTCACTCAGCGGTGACTTCGACACTTGGAAAGTGGCAAGTGAGAAGTTCCGCTAGCGGGGTTTCGCCCAGCGGAATCCGCCGACGATTGGCGCCTTCCTCCCAAAAGTTGTGGCTTCTACCAGACGCTTCATCTGATGGTGGTTGACGCGTGGCGAACCCCTAAAGGGTTAGCGTGCGGAGGTGTGTCTCCTCCGCCTAGCCGTCTCCTTGCCATTAATGTTGAGTAATGATGGACTTTGTAACCGAGGCGACGCCTCGATTAATCCGGAGAGTAACTGCAGTTGTGGGACACGTGTACGGCTGACATCTGATGTGGTTTTTCAATGGATGGCATAGGACTGTTTGATGTTGACATAAAGGGGGGGGGGGGAAGTTGGCATATTTGACACTGCTCTAAACTTTGAACTGTGCTTCGTCGTCTTCAAGCTTTCTGCGTCTGAGATCGGAGAAGAAGGTTGAGGAAATATTGCCGAGTTTTCGTTCGTGGAGAAACCGATGACCTCCGGCCCCGAAGACAAGTGCTCGCACTGCTATCAGACTCCATCGTTGAGGTTGGTATTCTGACCTATATCCCTGTTTCATTGGATGTCTGCCATGGCGGTTTTTTTGGGTTTTGGGTGTTCCTGTGATATGTTCTTCGTTGACGTCCTATGAGGGTGTGAATGGGTTTGGGGATGGGTTGTTGTGTTTGGCAGAATTGGGGTTTTTAGGGATTTTCTAGATGGTCGAATCTGGGTTTGAGTGCGTTTGTTCTTGTTTTGGTATTTTCTGGGTTGAGTGTTGTTGATGTTCTTGGGCACTGACTGATATAGGGATAGGTTAGATCTTGTGTGAGCTAACTGATTTGGGTTTTAGGGTTTTGGGATGGCCGACGTCATAGAGATTTCGAGCAGTGAGGATTCTGGATCTGAAGTGTCGTTCAGCGCGGCGGATAGAAATTTTATTGACTCGTTGCATCAGTCTGCCAGTGCAGGAACCTCACTGCCAGAACTGCTAGAGGTCGAACCGCTACAGACCATACCGTGGAACGTAGTTATGGGTCGTGCATCGCGTCCGGAGAGTTCTAGGGTGGGGGAGGCTGCCGCTGCTCATACTATGCACGAAGAGCGCTTAGAAAGCAATAGTGCCGCCAGCAGATCCGCTGGGGGGGGAGGTGTAGCGGGGGAGGATATCGAGTCGGCGTGGGTGTTCGAGGACGGCACCCCCGTTGACGAGGCGGGAGGCAGGATGACCGCTGTTGCCGTCAACCGGCTGAAGCGGGTGTTCCGGTTGCCCGGCGTGGTGAAGCTACGTCCTCCGACGGTGGAAGAGAAGGCCTCGATCCTGCCAGTGGGCCACGCCGCCGTGCACGAGGCCATATTCCGCGAGGGAGTGACCCTCCCGCTGGTGCCAAACCTTCAGATCTTGGTGTGCGAGTTTGGCGTTGCTTTTGGGCAAATCTGCCCCAACATGTGGCGGTTGATGCTGGCGCTGAACTCGCTGTGGCGATTGTCCGGTTGCGAGGGACCGACTGTGGCGGAGGTGCTGCACTTCTACGAATTGGTGTACGTGAAACGCCAAGGTTGCAGGGGGCAGGTAAACCTGAGTCGCCGCCAAGGAGCGCCAAAGTTGATTGAGAATCTGAGGGATTCCATGTCCTACTGGAGGGGTACCTTCTGCGTTGCCACGACAGGGTGGGAGTACCAAGCGGGGTCGAACAAGGGGGAGCCGACGTTTAGAATTAAGTCGGAGTTTCAGCCCATTCGAGGTCGTTTGCCGCTTCCGCTGAACATGACTGGCGGGGTTTCCATTTTTTTTTTGTTTTTTTTTTACACAGCCTTGTATTTTGACTGATAATGACCTTTTTGTGCAGCGGGGTTGAGGTACAACCTGACTCGTGAGGAAGAGTGTCGCGTGGCACGCATCAGGGGTTGTTGGCGGAATCGCAACTTGCTGGACTTCCGTCTCCTTACAGGGTGGGAGTTGCTGGTGGATCAGCAACTGACTCGTGCCGTTGGTAAGTACCCTCCGCTAGATCACACCCTTGGTGATATTGTCATGCTGATTGGTTTGTTACTTCTCTTTTTTTTTAGAAACTCTGCCGGGGAACAAAGCGAGCTGTGACGCCTTCGCGAAAGCCATGGACCGCGCTGAAATCAACAACTTCCTGGAATCCATGTATGCGTCTGGGCTGGCGGCTTAGAAGACTGTGGCGAACCCGGAGACGCTGGCGCTGAGCCCGTCCAAGGTTCCGGTGGTGCTGCCAATGCAGTACCAATCTCACCTTGGTGGTGACGGGTTGCCTGCTGTTCAGGCGGGGACCGGCCTGGCAAGCGAGGCGGCGCTGCGAAAAGAGAGAGCGCCGGCAATACGGCGCGGGGTGCCTAAGAAGGCGATGCGCCCAACGGAGGGTGTCACCATAGCGGGGTTGGAGCACGCGGGTGCTTCAGCGGAAACGCCGTCAACCCGACTCGGGCGGGGAAGAGGAGGAAGTGGAGGTAACCGGGGTCCGTGAGCAGCCGAAGAAGTTGAGGCAGGCTCTACCTGAGGCTCCCGCTGACGTGGCGAAAGCGGTGGGTACAAGCGGCCTGGACTCATTTGCCGCTTACGCCGAGTTCCTCAACGACAGTGAACGGGACTTCCTGTATCACCTTTGCGAGCTGTTGGGGTTCGGCGGCCTAGAGGGTATTGTTCGGCCGACCGTCGTCAGCGAATCGCCTTTCAGCATAGCCTTTGGGCACGTCACCATTGGGCTACATGAGATGTTCCAGGCGGCGTCAAAATAGCCCCTGGTTGAGCGGGAGCTCAGAGAGGAGGTGGCGGGCCTACAGAGGGACTTGAGGAAGGCCCAGGAAAAGTTGGCTGATGTCGAGCGAGGCTTGACAAAGGCCAACTGCAATGCGGCAGACGCCCGTGGCAAGCTGAACGTTGCCATTGAGCGGCACTTGGAGCGGAATAAACAGTTTGCCAAGTTGGAGCAAGACATGTCCCTGTTGCGGGATCCGGTAGCCGCCAAGGATAAGAAGGTTGAGATCCTTCAGCGGGAATCTGCCGCCAAACAGGCCGAGGTTAAGCGGCTAGAGGGTGAAGTCGCTCGCCTGGAGGCTGAGGGGAGCCGTGCTGCAGCCACCGCTGTTGAGTCATACAAGCAGTCGGCGGAGTACAAGAAGGTATTGACCGAAGCAGCGAAGGCCGGTGCCCTAGCTAATGTGGAAATGCTGCAGCAGAAGGGCGCCATCGACTGGGCGAAAGCGTCGATGCCGGTCGTCCAGTCATCGAAGGAAGCTCCGCCTACAACAAGCACCGCCCTTGGCCAGGTTGGAGCCTGCTCGGTAGCGGGGACAGTGGCGGACTTCTGGAGGGCGACTCTCAGCGGACGCCTACCCAGTCCGAGGTGTCTCATACTGGGTTCTTGGCGGCCCACGCCTGGGCGGATGGCACAATAGAGACCCCTAGTCCCACAGCCCGAGGGTCCGACCAGACGAGTCGTTCCTATCCTCCGCAGGCCGCCAGTGGAGATGCCGAAGGTAGCGAAGCCGACCTCGCCAACCCCGCCGACCCCTGAAGATAGGAGTAGGAAAGTTTTTGTAGCCGCTGAGGCATAAATATTTGATGTAATTCAGTTGGGATATAATTGAAATTTTGGAACCTAAGCTCCTATTCTTGTTTTTCTTTTTGTTTGTGATAATGTGTTGTTAAGGTTAGTGATCCGTGGGATCTCTAGTTAGCTTTAGAGAGAGAGAGAGAGAGAGAGAGAGAGAGAGTGACACAAGATGTATAGTGGTTCGTCTTCCGCCTTAGCGGGAAACTACGTCCACTTGAATGCTACACTAGTGTGTTGAGCCTTGCGGCCCAAAGGGGATTACAAAAGATGTAATGGGATGTTGAGTAAGTGGGAAGGAGTCTCCTTTTATAGGGGAAGGAGGCTCCCTCATTTACATTTTCTTAGATGTGGGACTCAAAGCTACTATTCTAGTCTAGAAAAGCATATTGTGGAGGCAACTTGGCAAGGCCGGAAATGTGGCTTCCCAGCGACGAATTTGTGACTTCCGGATACCGTAGCATAGCCTGAACATAGGGCTACAAGATGCAAGTAGCGGTTCGGCCTCATCATGGCTTGTGGGTGTCCCAAAGAGCGTGTTACTTATGCTTGGTGAGATAGCAAACTAGTCTTGCTAGTAGAGGTATCTACATGTGTGTACCGCTAGAGGTCTTGACACTTGCTTTTGGCCATGAATGAAACATTAAAGGAATTAAAATTGGTCCAAGTGCACAATGTAGCCGACGTAGTCCGCTGACTGGCGTTGCCAGTTGCCCCCAGTGCTAGACTTGGTAACAATGGTTTGAATAATTCCTCGTTTCATTGATAGCTGTCTGAACAGCATTTACAAAAGCGGGGTCGTACCCATTGGGTAGCTTCCCTTAGCTAAATATTGAACAAAAATTTAGTTAAGTCAAGATGCTCTTGGGTAGCGGAATGACTATTTGTAGTAATACCGAAGGTGTTCGGTATTCCAAGGGTAGGTCGTTGTGACGCCATCCTTGTCCATTAAGTAGAAGGTCCCTGGGCTAACGACCTCTACAATTTTGTATGGACCTTCCCAAGCTGGGCGGAGTTTTGTTGGCGGTGGTATGACTTCTTTCATTACCCAGTCCCCCAGTTGGAGGTTGCGGGCTTTGACCCTGGCGTTGTAGAAACGCGATACCCGTCGCTTGTTCTGGAGATTGCGCAAATGGGCTGCTTCTCGCTTTTCCTCTAGGAGATCCCTGTCGAGGTTAACGCCGTCGCTGTTGGTCTCGGGGCAGTAGCCTTCAACCCTAGCGGTTGGTTGGGTTACCTCGATAGGCAGGACAGCCTCAGTTCCGAACATCATACAAAAGGGGGTTTCACCTGTGGCGGAAGTTGGGGTTGTTCTGATAGCCCATAGAACTTCCGGGAGCTTCTCCGCCCACAAACCCTTGGCCTTGTCGAGCTTCTTCTGTAATAGTTTCTTGATTATCTTGTTTGCCGCTTCGACCTGGCCGTTGGTTTGGGGGTGAGCGACTGATGCAAAACGCATCTTGGTGCCCAAGTTGGCAGTGAAAGAGATGAGTTCCTTATTGTTGAACTGTGTGCCGTTGTCTGTGATGATTGCATGCAGGACACCGTAGCGGCAGTAGATGTTCTTCCAGAGGAAGTGAATTACCTTGGCGGTAGTTATTGCCGTCAAAGGCTCCGCCTCTATCCATTTGCTGTTGTAGTCGATGGCGATAATGATGTATTTGAACTGACCTTTGGCGGTTTGGAATTTTCCCATCAAGTCCAGGCCCCACGTTGAGTGAATCAAGGGACTGACGATAACCGACAGAGGTTCCGCCGGGGCATGTGGGAGATCAGCATATTGTTGGCATTTGTGACAAGATTTTGATATCCGCCGGGCGTCATCACCAAGCGTAGACCAAAAGTAGCCTTGTCGCATTGTGCGATTAGCCAAGGATCTGGCGCCTGAATGATTTCCGCATTCCCCGCCATGTACTGTTGCCAGCACGACCTTTCCCTCCTCTGGGGTTAGACAGCGGAGGTTGGGGTGAGTGAATCCTTGGCGGTAAAGTTTGCCGCTCTACATGTTGTAACGGGTTGCTCTCCGCTGGAGTTGTCGTGCCTTGATCTTGTCCTCTGGCAACGTCCCGTTACGCTTGTACTGAATAATTTCGTCCATCCAGCTAGGATTGGCCTCAATGCTAAAGATCTCCGCCAGGGTTTTTGTGATACTTGGCCTGTCCAAAGACTCTACTCTTGTGTCCGCTGGACTTTGGTGTGGCTGGGCGGTTGCCAGTCTTGCTAGTGAATCAGCCTTGGCATTCTTCTCCCTGGGGATTTGTGTGATGGTGTGGAACTTGAATTTTTTTAGCAGCGTCTTGGCGTACCCTAAGTATGCCACTAACTGCTGGTCCTTGGCCTGAAAGCTGTCGTTGACCTGGTTAACGACCAACTGAGAGTCGCTGAAGATGTTGACACTGTCGGCCCCTGAATCAATGGAGAGGAGTAGGTCGGCAATGAGTGCCTCATATTCTGCCATGTTGTTAGAAGCTTTGAAGTTGAATTTCAACGCGTATTCGACTCTAAGCCCCCCTGGTCCTGTTAAGATGATTCCGGAGCCGCTGGCCTTGGCGGAAGCGGAACCGTCCACGTGTAGGTTCCAGTCTGATTGTTGGGGAGCCGGCTCCTCGGCCGTAACTATTTCGGTTCCGGGCGGTACATCGATCTTGGTTTCGGGCTGACGCTCGGTGAGCTCAGCAATGAAGTCTGCCACCGCCTGGCCCTTCATGGCGGTTTGTGGTTTGTAATCTATGTCAAACTCGCTGAGCTCAATGGCCCACTTGCTGAGGTGCCCCGAATGTTCAGGGTTCTGCATTACTTGTCTCAGCGGTTGATTGGTTAACACATGGATTGCATGGGCTTGGAAGTACTAGCGGAGGCATCTGGCGGCAACGATGAGTGCGAGAGCAAGCTGCTCCAATGGAGGATACCGTGTTTCTGCTTCGTTCATGCCCCTACCGGCATAGAAAACTGGGAGCTCGTCCTGGCCTTCCCGCCGGACGATGGCGCAGCTCACCGCTGACTGAGATACCGCTAGATAAATGTACAACGTTTCTCCTTGGACATGAATGGAGAGGAGTGGAACTGCCGCTAGGTATTCCTTCAGGCCTTGGAACGCCGTCCGGCACTCTGGGTTCCAATCGATGACCTTCTTGTGGGTTGTTTTAAGGACTTTGAAAAATGGGGCACACCTGTCGGTCAGTCTGGAGATGAATCGAGACAGGGCGGTTAGCTTGCCCTGGAGGCATTGGACGTGGACCTTCCATTCCGGGTCCTTCAAGTTGAGGATGGCTTGCACCTTGTCAAGGTTGGCCTCGATGCCCCGCTCACTGACAATATAACCCAGAAATTTGCTGGCGGTGACGCCAAAGAAACATTTTTCTGGGTTGAGGCGCATACCATAGGTCAGGAGGATGGTTATTATGATTTTTAGGTTTGCCACATGTCCGCTGGCCTTTATACTCTTGACCAACATGTCGTCTACGTAGACCTCGACTATCTTGCCCAGATGTTCGTCGAACATGGCGTTCATCAGTCGTTGATAAGTTGCCCCTGCGTTCTTCAAACCGAAAGGCATCACATTGTAACAATACAGGCCCTTGTCGGTGGTGAAGGTGGTGCACTCCTGGTCGTCGGGATGCATCCTGATCTGGTTATTGCTGGAGAAAGCATCCATCATGCTGAGGACATGCTGAGGAGCTCGTGTCCAGCGGTTGCATCGACGAGTTGATCGATGCGGGGTAGTGGGAAGCTGTCTTTCGGGCATGCTTTGTTAAGATTTTTGAAGTCGTCGCACATCCTCCACCTGCCGCTGGCCTTTTTGACCATAACCAGGTTGGAAATCCACTGGGGATAGATGACCTGGCGGATGAACCCAATGCCCTAGAGCTTGGCAACCTTCTCTCTTATAGCACGGTACTTCTCTTCGTCGAAGGCTCTGCGTTTCTGTTTGATAGGATAGAAGGATGGTTTGATGCTCAACTTGTGTGAGATGATTTCAGGGGAGATACCTGGCATGTTTGCATATGACCAGGTAAAGACCGTAGCGTTGTCACGTAGGAACTGAGTGAGCTCCGCCGCCAGCTCTGGGTCTAATTGAGCGCCTATGCGGACTATCCGCTCAGGGTGCTCGTCTGAGATGCTGACAACCCTCAGTGATGTTTCTGGGTTGACCGGTTCCTTCCTTACGTACTTCTTTTCGTCCTCCCTGGGGTCCTAAAAAATGTTTGGTGGCGGTGCCTGACTGCCTAGCGCTAGGATCTCATGGCGGCGGGTTGATTGTGCTATAGTAGTAGAATAACACTCGCATGCCAACTGTTGACTTCCCTTGACACAGCTTGTGCCGTTGGGTGTGGGGAACTTCATGAGCAGCATGTACCCGGCGATGATGCACTTGAGTTTGTTGAGCGCTGGCCGACCAATGATGGCGTTATATGAGCTGAAACAATCGACAATTATGAACTCCGTATGTATTTCGGCCATACATGGACTAGTACTGATAACTAGCCGCATATAGTCAGAACCCAGAGGTTGCGTGATGTCACCGGAGAAGCTGAGCAATAGCTCATGATCTTGGAGCAATTTTCTGTTCCGCTTAAGGTCATTGTAACAACCACTGAATATAACGTTGACAGCGGAGCCGCTATCAACCAGGATTCTTCCCACCGACATTTTTGCAGAGAATAGCGTCGATCAGGAAAGGATCGTCATGGGGCAGATGTACTTCGCGTTCTTCCTCCTCTGAGAAGGTAATAGGCTCCCAACCAGACCTTGGGAGTTTGGCGGATCTTTCGTAGCGGATGTTGCAGACTTCCTTTGGGTGATTAGCTCGCGCATAACTCTTTCTAGCTCTGTGAGACATGTTGGTGATTGGAGCACCTCCGTCGATTGTGTTGATGCGGCCCATGGGCTCAATGTCAGCGATCACAGGTGGCGGTTGGCGCACCTTGAATTGCTCCAGCTTGCCATCACGGTACAAGGTCTCAATGGCTGTTTTGAGGGCGTTGCAGCTGTTGGTATTATGACCGCTGTCCTCGTGGTATTCGCACCACCTGCCGGTGTTTCTTGGCTTTCCCATTTTTGGGTATTTTCCCGGGGGCGGCGGTGGAATCTGATCCTTGCACTGATTGTATATTTCTTCATACGAGGCCGTGAGGACTGTAAATACTGCATACCGCTGGGAAGACTCCGTATGTTTGTTGCGCTTGTCCCCATGGGGTGGGCGGTTTCCCTTGTAGTGTTGGTCCTTTTGCCGCTTGTTCTGGTACTGGCCCTGCTGCCACTCCCTCTTCTTGTCAGTTGGCGTTGTGGAGGTTTTGTTAGCGGTCCCCTGCTGACTGGAGGAGGGTTGTGTCGACTTTGCTAGTGCTGCTGGTGGCGGTGGAGTTTCTCCATATGTGATGAATTCTGCTTGGGCATGAATGACTGCCTTACTCATAAGGTGGTCATATACCGCATTTGGATGATTGTAGTTGAGGTGATAGAGAAATGGCCCTTTGAGGAGTCCCTGCTTAAAAGTCGCCGAAGCCATTGTTTTATCAAGATCACGGCACTGAGATGCTGCCGCTTGCCACCTTGTGACGAATGCCTTCAGCGTCTCCTCCGCAGACTGCTTGACGTTGAACAGTTGGCTTGTATTGTGGTGCCCGGCGGACAGTAGGATGAACCGAGAAAGGAAAGCGTGAGATAATGCCTGGAATGAGTCAATGGATCCCGGCGGGCATTCGAAGAACCAATTCATTGCCTCATTGTCCAGCGTTTCGCTGAACAAGTGGCACAGGGTGGCGTCATCAAATCCCTTATTGTTGGTGACTTTCTTGAAGGTGTCCATATGGACGAAGGGATCAGTCTTACCGCTGTAATGTGACATTTTTGGGGTCTTTGCATACGCCGGTCTGATGGCCAGCAAAATTGCAGCGGTGAATGGTCCTGGTCTGGACGCGAAAAGTGGATTTGAAGTTGGTGCTGGGGTGCCTGATTCCGCCCGGATTAACCTTTGCTCCAACTGCTGCATCCTTTCCAGTATTTGAACGGTTGCATCGCCCGCGGGGTCTAGCCGGGTACTCCGCTGAACTGATCCTCGCCTGGGAGCGGGTGGGTTTCCCTCTGTTCTTGCCCGAGGTCTCGAGCGGTGGGTGTGCAGTGATGACTCTGCCTCCTGTTCCAACATTAGCTGGGGTACAGGGGGTGTTCCCATTCCCGCTAGCTCTAGTGGGTGCAGCGGGACCTGCTGTAACGTCCCGTATCTCAATTACCCGTTTGCTAGTCATTTGGACGGTAAACCACTTTTATTTTCACTTTTACTATCGTTTCAGTACGTTTAGTGACCCTAAAAGTTGACTTTTCGTTCGGGTCAAAATTTGAGAAAATTTCCTTCATGAAAGTTGTAGAGGGCGTTAAACTGAGCGCGTGCATATGTGGTACGTAAAAATCGGAGTTTGTGTGCTAAAGTTATGAGTGATTTAAGAAAGTTACTGTTCATGGTAAGAAAATTATATATATAAGGAAAATTACTGTGGTAGGTTTCCAAAACCGGAAACCCACCTTTCTCTCTCCTCTCCCCCGATTTTCCCTTCTTTCTTCTTCGGGAAATTCTTCTTCCCTTCGATTGGCCGCCGTCCGGCCATCAGCTGGCAGAAAGTCGGCCACCACAGGGTCGCCTCCTCCCCCTGGTCACGCTGGTGCCCTTAGTTTTCGACGATTTGGCCGGAAAAGCTCGGATCGAAGCAAGGTTTGCTCCGGTTGCAGTTTTGGGGTTTCGCCGATTTCGGGCCATTCCGGCCACCTCCGGCCACCAGGTTAGCATCGAAGGTTCGGTTTTTGATGGTGATCATTTCCCCTAAGGTAGTTCAATCCAATTTGCAGTGTAGATATCGAATTGACAATTTTCCATTTCTAGGGTTCTTGAGCTTTTCTGGAAAATTTTCACCGGCTTGATTCGACCACTTCGAGGTAAAATTGGGTTGTGTTGTAGTTGAGAGAATCGATCAGTGTGTTGAGTAGGTGCTACTGTCAAAATATGGTGGCCATCGGAGGTAGAGGCCGCCAGCGCGTGGGGCCCACGCGCTGCCACTGTGGCGGCGCGTGGAGGCGTGTGTGGGCAGTGTTTTAATTTCAGTTTTAGCCCTTTAAATTGTATAATTGTTGTAGAGGTTAATTATGTGATTTTGGTTAAGTTTGGGAGAAGTTTGACATGGATTATGAATTTCCGAAGTTTGGGAGTTTCGGTTGTTGAATTGTGGGAATCCGACCTTTGGATTTCCCTTGTTCCGATATGGAATACATTAATCGACGGATGGATATTAATGGTGAAGTTTGGTAAGGATTGGTGAAGTTTGATTGGGTGTGGAAGAGGATTGGAGAAGTTGCGGTTATGGGTTTTGAGATTAATTATTAATTATCGTAAATAGTTATCAAATTGTTGTTTACGGATTATAATTGTGTACAGGACGTGATACCGACCTATCGCTCGACGAGGATCCTTACGCTTGGATACCACGTTAGCCGTATATCGTGAGTGGACTTTTATTTTTAAAGATTGATGCATGCTTATATATTTATTTGCTTCCGAGTTGATTATTTTATTTATCCATTTACCTTCTTGAGCATACGGTTATTTTCGGAAACGGTTTTGGTTAATTGATTTACTTGGAGATTTTATGGCGTGCGGGGTCACGTCATTGGATTACGCTTATCTTCTTTTATTTATTTATCTCCGATGTGATTTCCGGATTTATACTATTTATATTATACTTATATTCGGCAATTTGAGATTTCTTTGAGATTCGATGAAGTTAATCTTTATACTTATTTATATCCTATTTATTTTGTTGATGAGATTATTTTGGCGTGTGGGACACGTCGTTGGAAATTCAATTACGAGAATTGGGGAAGTTTTATGGATTTATATGGTTTTCGGATTTTCTTTTGCCATACTGAGGGGTGATTTTATCATGCTAGCATTGATTTTTCCGCCTTTGTGGCGCGGTGATGGGATCACCGTAGCCCTCCGGCTTTGTGGCGCAGGTTACTGTCTTTGTGACAGTAATTCTGTAGCCCGGTATCCTATTGCTACACTTAGTGGCGTAAGGGTATATTACGGGAGTCATGGGAGTATTTTTAGCCTGGGAGGCTATCACCCAAGCCTGGGAGGCTCACTCGTATGGCTATCGCCTTCCCCTACTCACTTTACTACTTAGCTAGCGGGGCTAGCTCGATTTTTGTTTAACCAGCGGGGCTGGTCTTATTTTCCATAAGTATCGGAGTTCCAACTTTTTCTTTTAAATCGTATGTGACTAGCGGGGCTAGTCAGTTTTCATGAGTGGAACTCCTCTTGTTTATTTTGTCATTAATCATTGCATGCATCGGAAGTTTTTAGAGAAATAAATGTGGGAAAGTATAAAATCCCTTTTATTTGAAATTGTTTATTTTTTTGTCCACTCACGCTAACGTTTTTCTTGTACTTTCCCCTGGGCCCTTCGGTTACAAATGCCCAGTTCACAGTGTAGCTGTTCGGCTTTAGGAGTTGAGGCTTAGCACCACCGCTGTCATCTATCCCTCGTAGGTTACTTGCTAACCTACTTTGTGTATCGTTATTTCTTTTGGTTCTATATTGCTCTGATAACCTTGAGTATTTTGTACTAATATTGTAACCTATGACTTGGTTGTAATTTGAGTTATTTGGATAATTTGGTACTCTAAATTGTGAAGTTGTGCGGTTTTTGGGAGCAGGGTGGCTCCAGGAGTTTTTGGGAGGGTTGTTTAGAAGTGAAATTGAAATTCTACAGGTTTTGGGTTACCCATTTTTAAGGGAGGTTATGCCGAAATTTTTGGTAAACCTTCTTTAAAGGTGGGTCCCGCGGGGCCACTTCGGATTCCAGGGTGGAATCCGGGGCGGACCCTGTCACCTGCATATGCACGACTAGTGCTGGTATCAATGCTCCGGTACCAGGTCGGCTGTGCCTGGTGCTTCGTGACTGTTCGCTTCGTGCCGGGTTGGCGGTTGCCTCCAGCGTTTTCTTTAGCTCAACAAAGCGGGACACAAGCGTGGCCACTTGCTTTTGGGCCTCAGCCTTTTCCTTACGTTCTTGTTCACGCTCTCTGTTCGCCTTGTGCAGATCCGCCAGTGCTAGCTCATACAGAGAGGTGAGGTCTTGGCCTGGCGGGCGGCTGCTACTTGGGTTTGTCTCACCGCCGGGGTTGACCGGGGTGGTGAATAACGCGCGGTTGATGCCTACCGCTGGGTTGGGGAATGGCGGATTGATCTGCTTGCTCTTCAGCGTTCCCCCGCTATCGTTAGTCATGGTGATTGTGGCGGGATGACCTTTTGTTCAAGGCTTCCCACAGACGGCGCCAATGTTAATGCTCAAGTTCGGCGGTAGCCGACTCCTTGCTTAACGCGGGTCCCGTGGGCAAACCGCTACTCCGAGGATTAGATGATTTCCGTTTGCTGCAACACGAGAGACAGGGCGTCAGAGGGAGACCGCGTTGGGCGGTCTTCACTTCTCCGATGCCTAAGTCAGTCACTGTATATGGGCAGCATAACAATAAATGAGTAGTAATTGCATAATTAATTAGGAGAGAGGAGAGAACCTTTTATAGTTGAGGAAGAGGTTGATCTTCTTGTTGTTTCCGATGTGGGACTGATGTGCTTCGATTCCCAGCGTCTGGAGCTTCTGATGCTATCTTGACGCGGCGCGTGGCGGCGCGTCAGCGGTGATCTGGGGGCGGTCCAGGGCTCAAGCGGTAGCCTGCCTGGCCGTGCCTTCGCAGGTCACCCCTTTGGTGGGAGTCGGTACCTCTGGCGGTACAATGAGCGTGGCTCATTATAGCTAATTATGCTCGTTCTGGCACATGTAGGTACAACGAATTAGGCTGTAGAATTGGGAACTTGTATTAGAAACAAATAACAATACAGCAGAAACTATGAAACAGAAATAGCTCTATAAATCCCACATGCATGCAGGAGGGAGGAGCAGAACTAAGACCTCATTTGGTTCACTGAATTGAGGACTCAGGAAAGGAAAGTTACTTTCCTTTGTTTGGTAACCACAAACTTCGAAAATACTTTCCTGACAGAGGAGAAAGTATGGGGGAAAATCATTCCACTCAGATCCCATGGGATTGATTTTCCCTTCCCATATCCCAGCATTTATTACAAATGTTTTGAACAACAATACCCTCTCTTGCATAAAAAATTGGTGTACTTTTGAATTTTTATGATGTTGTTTTTATTTTAAAATACAAGGGTATTATTGAAACATTAATATAACTTTACTTTCCTTTCCTGCACCAACCAAACATCGAAAGGAAAATCAAATGGTCTTTCCTGAATATTTTCCCACTTTTACCAAACAGAGAAAAGGAAACCTGACAGGAACTTTAGTTTCCCTTCCCCATAGGAAAGATAAGCGAATTGATTTCCCTTCCGTGAATCAAACGAGGCCTAAACAAGGTAAGTAGGAGCAGGGCCATAGCACGTAGAGTTGAACTCCAGTAAATGAAATTACTCAATTCTTCATAAACCTATAAATAATAACTAGCTTATAACAAATTCACAAACCTATAAATAGTAACTATTTGAATAGAGTTATCTTTCCAGTATGTCACTGCTATGTCAAAGCAAATGGAGTATCCATTCATGCACTCTTTGCTAATTGGTGCTTGTTAGAATACATAGATTTTGTGGAGAATCCCAGTATTATTCTAGGATGTTCTCTTTATGCTTATTGTAATTTGGGGTTCAGGCTCTACGTCCCCCCCTTGTATTCTACAATTTCATTAATCAAGGTTTGAGTGCAGCCGCGCCAACCCACTTCAAAAAAAAAAAAAATAGTAACTATTTGAACCCCATTACAATTCTTCTCTGTTTTGATTAGAAAATAAAATAAAAATAAAAACTATTTTTCTTTGTGGCCAGTATTAAAGTATAATATATATCTTTAGGTATATATACACACACATTTTTTTTCTTTTTCAAACTCTCGGTTAAGGTGCTCAGTACCATTTGGTCTAGTGTCATAGTCTCCCCTTCGTAAGTGGAAAGTTGTGAGTTCGACTCACGAAAAACTAGTTGTAGCATTTGAGTTATTTATTTGATACCGAAAAAAAAAAAAAAAAAAAACTCTCAGTTAAGGTATGGTATTTAATGCAGTGGCATATATTATCTAAAGTCAGAATAGGCCGCTACATACCCTTCCACTGCCATCTATAGACAGACAAAAAGATAGTGGTAGTACCCACAATGGTACATAGAAATAGACCCACTCATTAGACATGTCATGTACGTAGACATAGCGGAGATCCTCCTTTGGTACTACTGTAGAGGCGCTAGAGATATTTAGAGTGCACAAAAAGTGCATTAGCTTCCTAAAAGGAAATTATTGTAAAAGACTACACTAAAACATAATTTACAGACTAGGGCAAAAACCCCAGCCTAAAACTCGAAGCCTAAGAGGGCATCCACTAAAGAAAAACCATGCAAGGTCCATCAAGCCTGGTTTGGGCCAGTCCACCATCGTCATTCCCTCCCCCCGCCGTACGTACTAGTCGGGCCATGCTCTGTCGACCCACGACATGCATCAGCACGACCTGCAACGCCACAATCCACACCGCCACGGCCACTCACCATCAACGACCCAAATCGCCACGAGCAACGCCGCCACAAGACGATGCCACCACGGAATACCCATCCCCAATCCAGATCCTCACATCCCACACCGCCATCGATTAGAATTATGGGGCCGTCGGCCAAGAACCATCAGCAGGGATCGATCGCCGGACCTGTACGGCACAACCACTACCTCGCACCAACCCAACCGGAAAACTAACTCGATAAAGCCCTGTGTGAAACCTCTCATGACAAATGTAACAACTCGGAAATTCGTTATTAATTCCTAAATGTTTTGGAAGTAATTAAAGGGTTCGACAATACGATTTCCTGGTTCAAGGGTGGAGCGGAAATTATTTCAAACAATTATTCGCTCGAAACGCTTCGTCTCAAGGGTTGACTTTTTATACGTTATGATTCTGTGAAAACTTCCATCATGAAAGTTGTAGAGCGCGTCGATACGAGTCCGTGGACATGCGGAATGCTAGAATCGGAGTTCATATGAAGGAGTTATGGCCATCAGAAAAAGTTTCCATTTTGGGATATATAGGAAAAATCCGAAAAAATATAAGAAAATTCCAAAGTTTCCAAAAACATAAACTCTTTCTCTCTCCTCTCTCCCGACCCCAGTTCCGCTAGCCACCTTTGCTGGCTTCATTCTCCGCCGTCCGACCACCATAGGCCGAGATTCTTGTCCCTATCTCTTCGCCTCACTCCCATCTACAACCCTGTGAAGTTTCACGATGTGGGTTGGCCAGTGCACGACACAGCAAGGCTTGGAAGTTTGGCGGCGACGCTGCAAAACGCCTTGGTCGGAGTTCACGTTTCCGGCCACCATAGCCGGTGATTTTTGGGGGCTTTTGGAGCTCAGAGGATGTAGAAGGGTTCTCCCAACGTAGCTTGCAATGATTCGACTCATGGTGATCGAATTTTGAAAATTGGGAATCTAGGGTACTTCGGATTTCAAACATTGCGAGTTAAATTCTCGCCAAATGGCCTTGATTCTGACTTTGTGCTAGTTATAAATGTTGTTGGGCTTGTTGAGAAGAAGATCTTTTGCTTTGTCAAATTTTGACTTTGAGCCTGCGGCGGGGCCGCCACTGTGGTGGTGGTCTCCAACCACCCCAAGAACAGTTTCTATTCCTATTTTTATTCTACACATCGATACGATCATTTCAATATATAGTTTGTAATTTTTGGAAATCGTATGAGCAAGTTATGAATTTTCAAAGTTTAAGGGTTTTCGGTTCGATCGGTTTTCGATCCGAAAGGATTTGGCCGTCCGATCGACTTTTAATTTTGATAGATTCAACGTATAAGTATTCTGGAGACCTCGGGTGGTCTCGGATGAAGTTTCAAATCGATTGGCATTACGTTCGAGATTTTAGTGCAAATGGGGGTCGATACTTAATTGTTTTTGATTCGTGTACTAAGTTGTGTACGTCGTACATTCCATAGGTGTTAATGTTAGAAACCGTAGGCTCTAATTAACTTTAAAGAGAAAGAGAGAGAGATAGATAACGCCGACAAGTATAGTGGTTCGTCTCCCACTTTAGGGGAGACTACGTCCACTTAAAGCTTTACTATGTGTCGGGCCTTGAGGCTCAACAAGACTACAAGAGTTGTAATGGAGTGATGAGTAAGTGGGAAGGAGTCCCCTTTTATAGGGAAGGGAGGCTCCTTCCTTCACTTGTTTTCCAATGTGGGATACAAAAACACTATTCTAGTCTAGAAAGCATGTTGTGAAGGCAACTTGGCAAGGTTGGGAACTTGGCTTCCCGACAAGCTCTTGAGCACTTTCGACCATTGTGGCGTAGCTTGGAAATCGGCTACGGGATGCATATCGTGGTTGGGTCCCACCATGGCTCGTGGGCCCCCCACGAGGGTGTTGTTTATGCTTGGTGACATAGATATTAGCCTTGTTAGTAGAGGTATCTACAAGTCCCCGAAGTCCCCAAGTGAGAGGAGCTTCTTGGTGGGGCAGTTATAAACACGATGTTATCAAACATAAAAAAGGTCCAAGAGGCGCCTAGCCCCTATAAGTCCCCGAACTCCGTAAGCAAGAAGGGACTCGTTAACCTGCACAACAAAGACAAGAAAAATGAGCATATGTAAAATGCTTGTTGTATTGGGCAACGTACGTGAGTTGCATTGATATGCATTTGCATATCCAAATGTACGAGGTGCACGATACATGTTGATGTATATATGTGAATGGCACCGAGTATGATTGGTTTATGACATATGAGTTCGAGAATGCACATGATTGTGTACGCATAGTAAGAATGAGCATATGAAGTGAATATGATGCGTAAAATGAGTGGTGTGCGTAAGAAAACGAACGAGGTTGAGTTGATGAGGTTACGCCCGTGAGGCGTAAGTTGCACGAATGCCGTGAATGCGAGAGTTTGTAACTCAAATGTGAACGTTTATGTTAGTTTGGTTTCCGCTCGTATTAATGGAACGCGAAACGAATTCGATTTGTGGAAAATGACAAATGGTAGAAGAATTCAATGTTCCATTAATGTGCATGATGCTGAGGAGACGCGAGTGTAAAGCTAGGGAATGCCGGGAAGGCAAGCGCGTGGAAACTCGGGGATGCCGAGAAGGCAAGAGCGTTAGAGCTCAAGTTGTTGCCATGAGGCATTAACGGGTAGCTCGAAGGTGATCCCCTGAGGCATGAGCGTAACCATTGCTAATTATGCTGGGCTGTATGTACAAGTCCCCGAAGTCCCCAGTCAAGGAGAGTTTTCTTGCAAGGTTGATACCAAAGCGTAGCTTTGTGGCGTATATCAAGCATAATGAGTGCGACTGCGTCGTCCATCTAGAATTTTGTTGGAGCGAACGTTTTTACCCTTTCGGGTGGGCCCTTTCTGGGCCCTCCGAGGAGCCCCCAACTCCTGGTTATAGACCTCCGTATGGTTGGAAAATTGTTTGATGAGGGGAGCTGCGTTTGAGCAGTGGGCGTTAGGTGGCGAACCTAATCTTTCATACCCAAGCGTCGGGAGTTAACTGCCAGATCAATGGCTGCCACGGGCTGTGTTAACCGGTCCCTTTACTCTTTCCCGGAGGAGAAAATCTTGACTGCAATGCTGCATAGCGGTCATTGTCACTGTGAGGCGTTGCCTTACAGCTTGGCGGTTGGTCATAGACCCCAGACTCGTGGAGTCTAAACCCGCTTTAGGTATTTTTCCCGTAGGGAGAGTTTGACAAAGTATGGTGCTCGGAGGCTAGACAATATGTTTACATATAGTGTACATGTAAATCTTGCTAATTGTATGAAGGACAATAAATGAGCATAGCAAGTAATATATGCGGATCTTATGACCATGTAACGTGCAGAATTTAGATAGTTGCAAGTGTAATGGGTGTCCATATAAATTTTTTTGGAGTAGCTCCCGGTAAATAGTATGAAGCATTGTGAACTTGGGGCTTAACTAAAGCATGTTGGATATGTTAGAGAGAGTTGGGTTGTGTTCGAGCAAGTTGGGTGTAGTTGAGTGAGTTGGCGTTGTTCGAGCATGCGGGGCTTGGCCCAAACAAGTCGTGGCCATGCTCGATATCCAAGAAAGTCGTAACCCAAACAAGTCGTAATTCGAGCAAGTTTAGTAAAGTCATAAGTGTCACAAGCTTCTAAGCATGGCATAATTTATTTAAATGAGTGTCATATTAAATTGACTTAAGCATGGCATGTGTATAGCATGTACTTGTAGTAAAGTTGCTAATAACATTTTTGTATTGTTGTAAACATGTTCAAGGATCATGGAAACATGTTAAGGCATGGCAATAATATGTAAGCATATATAGTAGGTGTGCTACTAAAAATTGATACAAGTTGGAAGCATGCTTTAAAAGTTATTTGAGACATACAAGGCGTGGCCTTGCCATGGCAATAGTTCTAATTGCAAGAGCATAAAGAATGAGATATAGTTACTTATCTTATGCTAATTTGGAGTATATTGGAATTGGAATCAATGTAAGTACCCAAATCATGTTAGAGTTGTTCAAGCATGACGCTCCATTGCTCCGGCGAAGTTCTTTAGTAGAAGGATGATGATTTCTCTAATTGGAGAGGTGATCGGTGATTATGTTTCCTTAATATAAGATAAAGTAGATGATTAGTAACTTAATCATATGATTTGGTTGACTACATGTATGTAGTGGGGATTTCATGTAAATGTGTTGAAGTATAGTATAGTTATGACTTTATGACATTGATTGACAACTAGATGCTCGAATCTCACAAGCATGAGCGAGTGTAAATTTGTATTTCATTTGAATTGTGTGAGGCCAAAAGTGAGAATTGATTAACTTTGTGGACATGACATATTGAGCTTTGAATGATATGAGGAGTCATAAGAAAGTGGCTATATATGTGACATATACATGTAGCAAAGAGTACAACCATCGACTATGAAGGATATACCGCAAACTCACAGCAAGGCTACTTATAGTTTGGTATTGATGTTTAATTGCAAGTACGAACGTGTTTGGGGGAAGCAAATAATTGAAATGCTAACTCACATAATTGGCTAACCTATCAATTAAGTATATGTGTGTTGTAGTAGCACATGCGTGTAGAGCATATTTAAATTAGCTAGACTTGTGGTGCAAGTGTGCACAAGCAAACACGTGTACTATGTTGTTCAAGTGTGTCACTAATTTAGAGCATGGCAGATCATATGTAAAATTGGACCATGGCAAGTGTATTTCAGTACCTTAAATGTAATGGCATAGGGGAAATGATTGTAAAGACCTTTGTATATTATACAAATTCATATATGTATTAGTGAGCTAACATCAGTAGTATATGCTTAATGAGTCGCACGTCATGTTTTTGCTATGCGGTAATGATAATTTAGTCATGTTATTTCCCAAGTAGGCACGTAGTGTGTGCTGCTGTCGAGCTATTCTTTGGACACAAAGTATGAATGTGCAGCAATAGCTTATATGTTTGACTCCAGAACATATGCAGACTCAACTGCATATGAAAAAGAAGAGGACTTAGCTTTTTCTTCGAGGTGCTGCAGGTCCAAGCGAAGGCTCGCCGTGATGAGTCGTGGGTGTCCATAGCAATTATGGCATGGCTGCAATTTCTGGTTCTGCAGATTTCTTGCTCCAATCCATCCCAAGAGCCTTCCCAAAAGACGACCCAGCAATCATTGATGGCTATGTGCGTATATATTTGTGAATTGGAAGCTTTGACCACTGTAAGAGCTGGAAAACATGATTGAAGACCAGTACTTGGTTAGTTATTGGTCAGCGTTGACGTTGAAATGGTTGAAGCTTGACGGGCTGCCAAGTTGGCTTGACGGCTGTACTGTGCTTGTGTGCGTTATCGGAAGGAGGAGAACGCAAGGAGAGATTGGCGGGGCTCTGTTCGACAGCACAAAGGTGGGGGCTCGATGAAGAGTTTTCCGTTAAGTGAAGCTTGGAGCTTGGCGGCCGTCAACCCATATTTGACGGTGGAGACGAAGCTTGGCGGATGGCGGACGACGCTTGGCGGAGTTTGTTTGGCGGAAAAGCTTGGAGGTGCTGATCGATTAGCGGAGCCCTTGTTGTTGATGGAGTTATGATCGATAACAGATGACGGAGTTTGACGGACCGACGCCTGGGGGTGCTCTCCTTGGCGGATGGTGCTTGGCTCTGAGTATTGATGGATCACAGTTGCTGATCGATGGTGAAGTCTGGGTTTGTCATGGTTGTCGAGAGCATTTGTATCTGTATCCAGAGTAGATACTGCTACCTTCTTGAAGAAGTGCAAGCCGCAAAGCTGCATTGCATTTTGGTATGGCGGTGGTTCTTGTTGGCGGTGCGACAAGAAGGTGTTAGAAACAGTATGCTTAAGCAATCACAAACACATAATTTAGAACCTATACTAGATCAAATCATGCATATTCGAAAACTGAATTCTGTTCCAACAGTGTTTGAAATCTCCTTGAGTTAAATCCAAGTGAGAAGAAATCTCCTTGAGGAAGATTCAAGTGAGGTGAAATCTCCTCTAGACAGATCTTGGAGAGGTAATATTCCCTTGAGATGGATCCGAGTGAGGAAGAAAATCCTTAACGGATTCCTTTGAGACAGATCTAATCCTCTTCAATGGAAACTGATTTCCATTCAAACTCTAACACTGAATGTAAGTATGAAATAGGGATTGAAAACAACATATCAATCCTGAACCTGCAGAAAACAAGAACACAAGATTATGAACCCAGAAAACTTACTCGATGCACTCCCACTGTCCATGATAGCCTTCTCCTGATTTCACCCTTATGTTCTTTTAGTATATGGGACTAACAACAAGAACAACTCATGCATCAGAAGGGACCAATCTGACATATACATATAGCAATGCAGCAAATCAGTTTCATCCATAAAGAAACTGATTTCATTGCTTAACTGCCTATTTAACTGCTCTGCAACTGTATTTCTATTTTGAATTCAAAATAATATATATAAGCTTATCCATAAGTCAAGATTAATTGACAACTTATACAACTATTGTTTAAACTCTGATCAAATTACATAGTTATATGAATATATGTACACTCGCATATCAGTGTATGAACTCTAAGCAATGTCCAGTTCCCTATGTAAGCCATGTCATAGCTTACAATCTCCTACTGAACTTGACATTGCCTCAAAATCATATATGACAATCATACATTATATACATATAAATTGATCTACTAAAGTGTGCACTGTGAGTTTAAACACTTAAGTGATTCAAATTCAATTGATTAATAATTCTGTCAATTATGACTGCTTCAAGAAACCTAAGAACAACATGGTGAATGAGGATAGACACCAGTGTTCCAAGATCACCTTGTAACAGACTATAATCACATGAATTTCACCCATAGCAGTATAAGCATACTTGTGTTATAAATGCATTTAATCACATGTATGCTTGAAGTCCTACCAAAATTTCTAAATTAATAGAATTGGCAACCAAATTATATTTCACACTACTTAATATTGTCAAGGCAGAAATATCACTTTGGTCATCGAACTATGGCTCGCTCGACACTTTGGTCATCCAACTTTTAAAAACTTCATTTTGGTCATCGAACTTTATCATCGCATATCACTTTGGTCATTCCGTTTGTTTTTTCTGTTAACTCCAAGGGTATTTTGGAGATTTAAAGTTTTACTCGCCATTTTTTTAACTCAATCCAACTTTTTCCGTCTAAACATAAAACTCCATCCAATTTTGCCAACTTTTCCCTCCTTTTATAATTCCTTGATTTATTAAATCAATATTTTTCTTCCTCTTATATTCCCTCCCTTTGAATCATTCTCTGACTTGATTATTTTTCTCTGTTGTATGCTTTGATTACTGATGATGAATGCATGAATAAAAGGAGGGAAAAGTTGGCAAAATTGGATGAAGTTTTATGTTTAGGCGGGGAAAATTGGATTAAGTTATAAAAATGGTGGGTAAAACATTTCATCTCCAAAATACCCCTATAATTAACAGAGAAAACGGAGAAAATTGACGGAATGACCAAAGTGATATACGGTGATATAGTTCGATGACCAAAATGAAGTTTTTAAAAGTTGGATGACCAAAGTGTCGAACGAGCCATAGTTCGATGACCAAAGTGATATTTCTCCCTATTGTCAATCTGCAAGATTTGCTATTCATTGATAGCCAACTGAATTTGTACAACTTGAGTATGCAGAAAGACAATAAGGTGAAATTGCAAAAATGTAGATGAACTTTACTGATCAATTTACTGCAGAACAATGAAAACCACTCTATGCCATGATAAGTAAGGATGACGAACATCCAACTAGCCTTGTATAGGACATATTTTCCATGCTTTTCTTCGGTGATGCATTCTTGGGGTACTAATCTTTATGAGACTCATCTCCCTTGGAAATTGTTGACTCTCCTTTTGTTTTCTTCAACAAACAAATATTGTTGCTAGAAGATAACATATGATCATCAACATATAGGATCGAAAAATGAAGTTTCTCCCACTGGTTTTAGTGATCATCTTCTACAAAACCTTCAAGCTGCAGCATTTAAATTTTTTGCATTTTTCATTATTCATAGACTGCATTGCTTTTATAACTGAAATAAGATAATTCTTTTCTTCTAAATCAGTCACCATGACGATCAGATACATGTAATTATCATCTGATGTGGCTGGTTTTCTTGCTCTTAAGGATTTTCTCAAGATTATAGCTTGTGATGCTTCTGCAATTTCTATGGTTTATATTGACACTGTACCACCTGCAATCTGCTCATTTTGTACATTTGTGCCAGTAATGACATTATCCATAATTGAATCATGTTGTGTTGCACACTTGGATTTTTCTCATTTGTCTAGGATTGATATATTGCTGCAATCCTAATTTGAAACTGATATATTGTTGTCTTGATACGTAAATCACTTATCCATTTCATTAGCTACTTGTGATGAGTCTGCATCTCTTTCTGAACCACCTGCTGCTATATTTCTAGAATCAGCCATTCCATAAACATGTATAGTCCCAACCTCCTCTCCTGTAACATACTCCTTAATCTCACTAACCTTACTTCTTACTGCCTAGCCAAGTACTTTTGTGTCACTGCTTATCATATATCCAAAGTACTTCAACATTGATGACTTTGATATATATATGATTGTTGTTGCTTATCAATATATGTATTTATATGCATATACACAAAATCGAGACAATTTGCGAACTTGTTATGACTTGTAAGAATGTTGATCTTTGTCTTGATGATGTAGTTGATCCAACTTTTCTCCATGTGTTCTTGCAATTGACGAATTGCTTCTGATGTATGAAAACCATGCTTGTAAATCTAATTTCCAAACATCATTTTTGCAATTTCTAATACTTCAAATTTCCTTAGCTGCCCTTTTATTGAGGCTTTCAGCAGCTAACCATTCCTCTCTAGCCTTGATTGAGTGTTGTTGAGCAGAACAATGGTCACCTCTTACAAAGACATTAGTGGCAGCTTTCGAATGCTGAGACGCTGACCTTATCATCCTTAATGCATTTGTTCGTATCCTCAAGTAAACATCATCCTCTTCCTACATAGGTTTGATGGGTACAGGCTCCAAAATCCTAGTAGTTAGTTTCATATCTCCAGCACCATTAGAAAGCTTTGGTCTATACAAATCATTATTCATTACAGCCATAATATCCTCCACCAAAATGTAATCAGCCTAGGAGTAACTTGATCCTCTTCATGTAATATCTCTTGTAGAATTTCCATCTAATAAGGATCTTTTACCATCCCTATTCTCTGTCATGATAGTCTTTAATGCTAATGGCTGGGAGGATGGCTCAATTTGTTTTGCTTGGTCAGTTACTCCATGAACATCTATCGTATTGCAACTTTCTGCTCCATTTTCTTTGTGCAACTTCAATATCTATCAATCCTTCATAACTTTCTCCCTCTCTATTTTCATCATGAATTTAACCACCAATTCAAAAGTCAAAATAGTATGTATATTCCTCAACTTCTTTTCCAAAATCCAAATTGTCAAGAACAAGTACAGAAATCCAACACCGCCATTGAAAATGGTCGAGACTATTTGCTAACTTCAAAAGCCTAGATAACTTGCTGGAACATAAACTCTTTTTGTTAACTTTCATATACATACTGAGCAAGAGCACCACAAGAAGAATTATGTCTAGGAAATTATCAACGCATGATTAATGCATGAAGAAGGAGGAGTCAGAAAATCAAAAGCTGGAACTCTCACAGATTTCCCATATAATCTGGTCCATAAATCCTCCATCATCCTTTTCACTTACTCTAGACCTCTAGTGCTCTTCTTACTCAAACTTTGGACCCAACCAAAAGTGTACCTTTCCTTTTCTTGATAAACTCCCCTAACATTGCCTTGTCCGTTGAAGCTATACATGAACATTAACATTTCTGTGCAAATATAACTAGAATAGATACTGCACTTGTAATCCCATAATTCCAGAAAACAAAAATTGAGGAACAACAAACTAACTTGAGGAACTGGATTGGTTCATTTTAATGCTTCTCCTTCCTTCAACACATTGATCATAATTTTGTACTCCCAAGTTCAACTCTATGTCACTTTAACATTTCCCAAAATTTGAGTCATCCTGTAGTTCAACCTAATTGATGCTCAAAGGAAAATGCATAAATGTGTATGAAATTGATCAGTAAAATCATTCTAGTTTATCATGATACTAGAATTTTCTGTATGTCCCAAATAAAATGAAAATTCATGATTTGAACATTCATTTCACACCAAATGCATATGTTCAGAAAATAAAACTCAATCATTTTCAAGATTTTGACATCCTTTGGGGTGTACTAATCTCCAATGATTTCTGAATGTTCAATTTTCATCATATACAAAATCAAGAACCAAATGTTTGATACCAGACTTCTTTGGAATTAAGGACCAAATTAAATTTTAAGTTGCTTGATTTTATTGTTGAAAACCAAATAAGACAATTAATCTCCTTTACACTAAGCCATTTTGATAGCATTTAGCATCTAAGAAGATTTAATGGACTTTATATCAACAATGTGATCATGACCAACCTGAAAGCCATTTACTAAAATATGTATGTATATATGCAGAAAATGAACTTTTCTATTTTCGAGATTTGACATCCTTTGTGGAGTACTATTCTCTAATAGTTCTGAATGCTCATTCACCTAATATATACAAGATTATGAAACCAAATGTTTGATGCAGAATTTCTTTGGAAATTAGGACCAAATTCAATTTTAAGTTTCATAATCTCTTTTTTGATGAAATTGAAGACAGTTTCATTGCTATCTATATGACACTATTTTGATAGCATTTTCATATGCAAAATGCAACTGAATTCATTCTATATATTTCATCAGTTTTGTTGATCCTTTAGGATATTCATATATGAGGCCACTTTGACAGCACACCACATATGAAGTTTTCAAAATCAATATTAGAAACTTTAAACATGCATATCCATCATTTAGCATTTCAAAATAACATGGATAACATAAATATGCATTGAGATGCATGAATACAATGTAATCTTCATATGAAATAGAGATCCTCTTTGAATCAAAAGTGCTATAAGAGTCTACCTTTGGCTAAACTTAATAAGCTGATATCAGAAATTTCTGTGACTGACTCTTGACTTTAGAAAATCATAACTAATCCCAGAAAATTCCATTTTGGGTGATTCTAGTTCCAAATGACTCTATAAGATGTCTACTTAAACTCTTTAGTATAAACTGACCTCAAATTCCCAGTAGATCAGTACAGTTTTGTAAAAGCAAGCGACAGGGTTGAAATTCCAGAAAATCTGAAAATGGCTAAAATTTCTTTCTTTGGCAAAAAGCCTTTTCACCACACAAGAAAAGCATTGTGATTTCTAAGCAATGTTCTAAGGCTATTGCTCGGATTGAAAGCACATCAATTAAACAAGTAAACATCCCATGTCCCCATGATACAATGCTCAATATGTAATGTATGAATGGCAAAGCAAATTTGATCTTGTTGCTGACCATTAAGTCAACAGTTATCTCTAACTATGTAAACACTTGGACATATATAGCAATTGAGAGACAATTAAAATAGCAACAACATTTGTCAAGATCTGTCATGCAAATCATGCATATACAATTGATTATGAATTTTGGTTAATTATGAGTATGCCATTATACAGATCAACACATGCTAGATAATTAAGATGACTATGCCAAATATAAGATTGTAAATCAACAGCAATATGAATCAAAGCCAAAACATAATCTGCTCCAAATTAAATATTAAAGCCAGAAATCAAAACTGAAGAGTATGTGATACTAACAAGATGCAGTTCCAGAATCCATTGATGCTTCTCCAATATCCACTCATCAATTATAATCCAAGTAATACATAAACACATACCAATTAATCTAGCCACACACTAACAATGTGAACAGCATACATTAATATCAAACAACCAAATAAAATAATGCCTCAAGGGAACTCACCAAATCGAAGACTGATATTTTGGATACATATCTCATCTGTTCAAAAAGTAAGACTTGGATCGACACCAACTTGGTAGAAGGCACTATTTGGTGATCAACAGAAGGTGATAGAGGTTGGTGATTACCTTAATTGCCCTGTGGTCATTTTCTCCTCTTCTCAATGAATGAGGGAAATGGATAATAAATTTGGGAAAACCCAATTTCATTTACATCAATCTAGAGAAAAATGGATTTGCAAAGGTGAGAGCATGCATATGTGGATAGATGCATCAGATATGCAATCTATATGTAAATAACTGTATGCGGATTATATGAACAAAAAAATTCCCAGAATTCACAATTGTAATGCAGTTAGTTTCTTCAACATGTAATTGATCTATGTATGGTTGCTCTGATACCAATTGTTAGAAACAGTATGCTTAAGCAATCACAAACACATAATTTAGAACCTATACTAGATCAAATCATGCATATTCGAAAACTGAATTCTGTTCCAACAGTGTTTGAAATCTCCTTGAGTTAAATCCAAGTGAGAAGAAATCTCCTTGAGGAAGATTCAAGTGAGGTGAAATCTCCTCTAGACAGATCTTGGAGAGGTAATATCCCCTTGAGATGGATCCGAGTGAGGAAGAAAATCCTTAACGGATTCCTTTGAGACAGATCTAATCCTCTTCAATGGAAACTGATTTCCATTCAAACTCTAACACTGAATGTAAGTATGAAATAGGGATTGAAAACAACATATCAATCTTGAACCTGCAGAAAACAAGAACACAAGATTATGAACCCAGAAAACTTACTCGATGCACTCCCACTGTCCATGATAGCCTTCTCCTGATTTCACCCTTATGTTCTTTTAGTATATGGGACTAACAACAAGAACAACTCATGCATCAGAAGGGACCAATCTGACATATACATATAGCAATGCAGCAAATCAGTTTCATCCATAAAGAAACTGATTTCATTGCTTAACTGCCTATTTAACTGCTCTACAACTGTATTTCTATTTTGAATTCAAAATAATATATATAAGCTTATCCATAAGTCAAGATTAATTGACAGCTTATACAACTATTGTTTAAACTCTGATCAAATTACATAGTTATATGAATATATGTACACTCGCATATCAGTGTATGAACTCTAAGCAATGTCCAGTTCCCTATGTAAGCCATGTCATAGCTCACAGAAGGTAGCTTTGATCAAATCTTGGGTGTTGGAGCTCGTTATGCTTGTTCCATTGACATAATGATGACGTGCTATATGGTGCCTTGACGCGAGATTGAGCGATGATGCTGATCAAAGAAGATGAACTATTGCAAATGAATGAGGATGTTGGTCCGACGTTGAGGTGCATGTCGGTGGTGATCGAGGAAGAAGATTGGGTGCACGCCAAAGATGGAGGTGACGCGGTGTCAATTCACTCAGTGGGTTTCATGTTAAATTTGGGGGATTTGCGTCAATGGGAGACCTATGTCAAGTGAGTAGCCGAAGGATGTAGTGTTGACGACGGAGTGCATCAAGGATGCCGTAAATCGTGCTTATGTTTGCCATTGGGTGGCCAGACTATATTTTTGGGTGTCCAGAGTAAATGGGCACCCAAAGTTTTGTTTTTTTTGGTTTTTTTTTGTTTACCACCAAGTATGGGACTCTTTTGTGTTTTTACCACCAAAGATGGGATATTTTGTTGCCATCCTTTAAGTGAGTTGTCAGGAAGGATCCACTAAGTGAGTTGCCACCATCCGCTAAGTGAGTTGTAATGTGCGAAAGTGAGTTGTTGCCGCAAAGGAAGGGATGGGGCAATTTTTTTTTCTTTTTTTTCTTGTTGGCGTTTCTCTAGCCTTGATTGCGGTTGATCAGCCTTTAGTTGGCATTGACCTGCCTTTAATTGGCGTTGACCTGCCTTGATTGGCGTTGACCAGCAGTTTGATGTCTTGCATTGGGAGCCAAAGATGATCCGAGAAGATTGAGAAAGTGTTAATCAAAGAAGATGATGCCCAGTGAGCAACTTTGATAACTCAAAGAAGAAAAGAAATTTTTTTTTGAGCTCCGCTAAGCTGACTTAACGCATGGTAAGTGACGAAACCATTGTATTGGCTTCCCACAGACGGCGCCAAATGTTAATGTTAGAAACCGAAGGCTCTAATTAACGTTAAAGAGAAAAGATAGAGACATAGATAACGCCGACAAGTATAGTGGTTCGTCTCCCACTTTGGGGGAGACTACGTCCACTTAAAGCTTTACTATGTGTCGGGCCTTGAGGCTCAACAAGATTACAAGAGTTGTAATGGGATGATGAGTAAGTGGGAAGGAGTTCCCTTTTATAGGGAAGGGAGGCTCCTTCCTTCACTTGTTTTCCAATATGGGATACAAAAACAACTATTCTAGTCTAGAAAAGCATGTTGTGAAGGCAACTTGGTAAGGTTGGGAATTTGGCTTCCCGACAAGCTCTTGAACACTTCCGACCATCGTGGCGTAGCTTGGACGTCGGGCTACAGGATGCATATCGCCGTTGGGTCCCACCACGGCATGTGGGCCCCCCACGAGGGTGTTGTTTATGCTTGGTGACAAAGATATTAGCCTTGTTAGTAGAGGTATCTACACTTGGGGTGCACTTTGGGTGGCAATATCACTATATTTGGTGTCGGGTATGGGTATAACTATCCCTTACCATCAGAACCTTGCCCACCAGAGCTTTAAGGTCCCCAAATGGCTTGAATACTCGCTGGCTTATTATGCAGTTCTGTCACTTCAGGTCTCATTCTAACTTAATTTCTGTCTTGGGGGTTTCCTTCTGCTACTAGTATAATTTCACCATACAGTGCTAAGTAGACCCATGAGTTTTAGAAATTCTTAATTTGGATTTAGATTGGTTAAGTAGAAAACCTACTATATGGATGTTTTCAATGTGAAGGAGTTCAAGGAATCATGTAGAGAACCTTTTTATATATATGTGGGAGCTTTCCTTTGCTGTGTAGGGTAGTCCACTTGAATGGGTGAGTAGCCATAGATACCACCATCAATTTACAGACAAATTGAGAGACCCTCATAGCCCCACTAAGGGATTTTGGTTTAGTCACGTGAATTGGGCGTTTGATTATCATTCTCGGTTTGGAAGTATATGAATCTAAATCTCTCTCTCTCTCTCTCGTTATAACTCTCTTTATTTTTTAGTAAGAAGGATAACTGATGAAGAACGTGGGAGATTTGGAATGCCAACTATACTATAGGTTTCTTCATTATACCTACTTCCTTCATTCAGTTCTTCTTGGAGTTGCACTCTATTTGGCCGGAGGATTACCTTTTGTGGTTTGGGGAATGGTAAAATTTCATTTCACTATTCTATTTTGGGTTTTTATCACCACTAAAGTCCAAACTTTCTGGCACTGGATAGAATGATACCAAACTTTTAAAAGTGATCAAAAAGGTACCTAGACCTATAAAAATTGATCAATTTCATACCCAACTTTCAAAAGTGATCAAAAATGTACCTAGATTTAAAGAAATTGATCAATTTCATATCTCCATCCATTTTCCGTCACTTCTCAGTTCAAACTAAGGGTATATACAACCTTTTACTCTTTTTTCTTGCTTATGTGAAAGTAGTTGGATCAATGGTTATTAAGCAATAGAACTACGTGAAAATACAATGGTCTCGCCGTCACCGATGACACCACAAAATTGTAATTCAAATTCGAAAGTTTTGCAGAATTGGAATCCGAAACTGAATACAGAGATGCACGGATGCAACATCAAACCCATAAATTGAAGTGATTTGTGGTCAAATGAGTCATCAACCATCCCAATTTTCTTCTTCTATAGAATTAAAATCTTTCATTCAATTTTAATTCCACCATCTTAGAAACAAATAAGGTTGGGATGTTTCCTACCTTCTGAAAAAAGAAGAGAATCAATAAAATAAAATAAAAAATAATTAAAAATAAGTTTTTGTGTGAAAATACCATTATAACCCCAAAAAACATCTCACATAAAAACATCTTACAGGCACCGCACTCAATCAATTTTAATAGATAAGTGATGGAAAATAAACCAAGGTATCAAGTTGATATTTTTTAAAAGTTTAGGTATCATTTTGATCAATTTTAAAAGTTGGGTATCATTATGTCCAGTGCAAAAAAGTTTAGACACCATTGGTGATAAAAACTCTTCTGTTTTTGCTGAAAACCATCTCTCTTTTTTTTTTTTCCACAAATTATTTAACCTTTTTTTCCTTACCTTTGTAGGGTGTAAGGGTGGTAGTCGTTTCACATGCAAGTTACTTTTTCAATAAACTCTATTTGCCACACTTGGGGAAAACAAACATGCGATACTGGTGATGTGTCTAAAAACAACTGGTAATATAGAAAACGATTTTCTGATGAGATTACGTATTATTAAATTAACATATTGAATTTAATTACTTAATTAGGTTGTTTGGATTGCTGGCATTCGGAGAAGGTTGGCACAATAATCACCACGCTTTTGAGTACTCAGCTCGACAGGGCTTAGAACGGTGGCAAATTGATACTAGTTGGTATGTGATTAAGTTTCTTCAAGTTGTGGGTTTGGCCACAGATGTGAAACTGCCAACCGAGATTCAGAAGAAATGAAAAGCTCTAGCAAAAAATTCGATCATGAAGGATAAGTAATTTGACCAATTAGCCATATATATGGCATTCTTGCTTATTGGCCACATCCTGGCCTAGTAGCTCCTACATCTCCGCATGTGGTTGGGAATAAACTTTTGCTATCTAGATGTATGAACATTGATAAGTGTTTATGCCTCGATTGTGATTTAGCCCACGGGAGTATCCGTGAGCTGATTGCAATTATAGCTTTTATCGGTGAAGTATGAATATTTTCTTTCAGCCTTTATTAAATAAAAGTTGTGGGGGTTCCTAAATCCTCCTTCCCTTAGTAGCTTCTTAGCTACCATTTGTACTAATGTTCAAAAAAAAATAAAATCATCTATACTAATATAATAGATAATGAAACAAATAAGTAGCTCACAAAGTTTCACCTAAAATTTGGATAATTTTCTCTCAATTTCCACCATTTCTTTCGAAAATTTATCGATATCGAAATTTTCCGAATATTTTCCTTGAAATTTTCATTTTTCAGACTATCGATATTTCCTCGATACTCGATATTTTGGTGATTGTATCAAACCAAAAAGAACTAATGTTAGACTCTAGTCAGAATGACCATTACATACTCTTCTGTTGGCATAATTAGAATATACAGAAAAGAAGTTGTGGTACTACCATGGTGGTACATAGAGACAAGTCCACTAAATTGATTATCCAATGCTCATTTATTCCTCGCAAGCCTATTAAACTATGAAACATAAACATAGAACATAAACTTCCTACAAACATAAAGAACATATTCACCAATTGTTGTGGCTTTTTAGTAGGTCTATGTTTTTTTATTAGACATTTGCATACATATCTTTCCTTCGATTACACTTTAACCCAGGTGAAAGGATGCATATATCCGTAGGTTTGACAATATTTGTTCTACTACCTTTTTTTTTTTTTTGAAGGAAATGAGGTCAGCCCTTTATTAAACTGAAAACAAATTACATCAAAGGAACTTCAGCTGCAAGTGCAGCCATGAGAAAATTAGGAGCAGAAAAATAAAAACAATCATCTTCGAGTCTACTACCCAAAGCAGCTAAAGAATGAGCAATTGAATTGGCCTTCCTATCAACATGGACAACCCTCAAGTTGATGTAAGTCTCAAGCAGCAAACTCACATCCACATATATCCGACCCAACACCGAGGTATTAACAGAAGTCTGACCAATTTGTCGGTGCACCTCTTGTTGTGCATCTGTTTCTAGAACAACCGGCATAAAACCTTGCTCAATAGCAAAAAGCATTGCATGTTGACATGCTAGAGCCTCAGCATGTTCAGCAAAAAGAAGACCACTCAAGGGTCCTGCCCCGCCTGTATGCATGGCACCGTTAAAATCCCTAATCAAGAAACCAAACCCTCCCTTCCTTGTAGTGTGATGAAATGAACCATCTACATTAATCTTCACAAGACCCACTGTACGACCTTCCCATTTTACAACTCGTCGCTTCGACTAGTACTATTTGGAGACTTAGAGTTAAGCACATAGAACTCTTGCATGCGAGACACAGCCCTCAAGACCACATCACCGGCTTGACTGCTCTTCCCTTCCCATACTCTACTATTCCGCTCTCTCCAAATGCTTCAAGTAAGTAAACCAGTTCACCACAATCCTTTAGAGCTAAACTCTTAACACAATAATTCAACCAAGGTAGCAGCTCAAGATTCTCAGCTTGAGGGTGATAACAAACCTGTCTCAACACCCCATGACTCTGTAAGACCTGTTTCGTGTAAGGACAATCACGACAAATATGAAGGGTTGACTCAACAGAAACTCTGCACAAGATGCATAACTATGACTCCAACACTACACATTTTCAAACTAACCGTTCAAGAGACGGTAGTATATCATGACACACCTTCCAAATATAGACCTTTGCCACATTTGGAACCATCACTTTCCAAAGTTTCTTCCAGAAACCTCCATTAACCGGCAACGTGAAAGGGCTACAACAAGTAGAATTAGTAAAAGACAACCGGTAGGCAGATTTGACTGAAAATTTACCATCCCTTTCCAACTTCCAAACTAACCTGTCAGAGACTGCCCTTGAGCTAAGAGGAATATTTAGTATTCCTTTTGCTTCCTCCACTTGAAATAAACTTCTAATAAGGCTAGCATTCCAGAGACCAGATGCACCAATTAGGTCCCTGACCTTAGTCACAGCTGCCAGTGCCGTAACATGTCTGTTTGGCTTGCCACCTAGTAGCTCAGGGATCTAGGAATCTGACCAAATATCTACTGTCTCCCCATCCCCAATCTGCCAATATGACTTATCTTTCAAGAGTTCCCTAGTAGAGAAAATGCTCCTCCAAGAGTAAGATGGGGAATCATGAGACCGAGCAGACCAAAAGGAACCATCCGGAAAATATTTAGCCTTATACAGGCGAGCAATCAAAGAAGAGGGATTAGGAAGAGCCTGAGCTACCACCCGAATGAGAATATCTTTACCTACCCCACATAACAGCTTCCCTTGCCAAACCTCAAGTTTCTTAGCTAAATTATCCTTAATATACTCGAAAGTAGTCTTTTTTTTCCTCCCCACATATGTAGGTAACCCAAGATACTTCTCATGGGACTCCACTACCTGCACCGCCAAAAAGTGAGAGATTTCCTCTTGCAGAACTCTTATTAAAATTGACCAACTGACCTGAAGCTCTTCCATATGTCTCGATAACCTCCTGTAATTCATAGCAAGCCTCAAGTGAAGCCTGCGCATATAACATACTGTCATCTGCAAAGAGAAGATGATTCACTGATGGAGCATTATCACATATTTCGATTCTCGGCAGCAGCCCTAACCGTTGTTTTTGCTATAGTAGCGCAGAGAAACCTTCCCCAAGTAAAAACAAGTAGGGGGATAGTGGATCACCTTCCGTAACCCTATGCTCGGACACATAGCCCCTGGGCTTCCCTCGTACCAAAAAAGAGTATCTCACCGAGGTAACACACTGCATAACCATAGCTATCCAATCTTGTGCAAACCTAAAACGAAACAATACCTTCTTGAGAAAAGACCAATCCATTTTGTCATAAGCTTTACTTAAATCAAGCTTCAAAGCCATCACCCCATCATTACCTACCCTTTTGTTATGTACAAAATGCGCAATCTCATTAGCCACCAAAATATTATCAGTAATCAACCTCCCGGGCACAAAAGCACTCTGGAAAGGGGAGATTAACACAGGTAAAATCAGCTTTAATCTATTGGCCACCACCTTTGAACATATCTTATATATAACGTTGCAAAGAGCAATTGGACGCAAGTCCGACATCTGCTCCGGATTGTTCACTTTTGGGATTAGACAGATGTGAGTGAAATTGATTTCACGTAATAACTGACCTGACTGTAAAAAACTTTGCACCGTAACTGTTACATCCTTCCCAATAGTCTCCCAATAATGCTGGAAAAATAAAGGAGGCATACCATCAGGACCAGGCGACTTTGTCGGATACATCTGGAACAAAGCACATCGAATTTCCTCCTATGTATATGTAGCACATAGTTGATCATTCATAGCTTGTGTGACACAAGGTTGAATGGCTGCAAGGGTGGTTTCTACCGCTTCAAAATCCATAACTTGAGCAGTAAACATCCTGGAAAAGTAAGATGTTACAACTTGTTCCATGCCTTTATCATCCTCATGCCAAACCCCATTCTCATCAAAAAGACCCAGAAGCATGTTTTTCCTTCGCCTGTTCGACACCTTCCTATGAAAGAATTTTGTATTATTCCTATCCCCCTCCTTCAACCAGGTAACTTTGGACCTTTGCCGCCAAAAGGTTTCCTCCTGCGAAAGAAGAGATTGTAGACGATCCAAAAAACTCTTCTTCTCAAACTGCACTACTTCCGTAATGGGAACATCCATAAGCACCTCCATACTCACGAATACCCAACATACTAATCTGCCTCGAACGAAAAGCCTGTTTTTGCCATTTATCCAACTTCATACGTGTGTGCATAATCTTCTTGGTCACACAGTACATAGGAGTTCCAGACACATCAGTATTCCACGCCTCTTTCACTACACCATCACACTCTTGATGTTGCAACCAATATGCCTCAAATTTAAAACGATAATGTCATGCCCGCTGAACCAAAGGCACTGAACTAGCCTACAACAGTATGGGGACGTGGTCAGAGTCGCTTGTAAGTAGGTGACGTAGTTTGGAATAGCCAAAGAGATCACACCAGGTAGGAGTACAGACTGCTCTATCAAGACGCAATTGAGTCTCAGAATTCCACCAAGTGCACATAGATCCAAAAATCCCTAAATCCAACAAATCACAATAACCTAAAGCCTCCCTAAAGCCCCTCATCTGTCTCTCTGTCCTCACAGGACCATCAATCTTCTCAGAGCTATTGGGAATTTCATTAAAATCGCCGATGGTTAAACACGTACATGCACTGTGCTTCCTTGATCAAACTATTGGAGAAGAAAGATTTCATATTAGAAAAGTGACAAAATATAATATAACTTATAAGTGGGTGGAACACACCTAATTGTACTAAGGCCTTTTGTGATTAAAACTCAACACCTAACAGGTGGTTAAGTTGGGATAATATCAGTACAAGGTCACGAGCCACACTTGTCACTGTTCAACATGGTATCAAAGTGTGTCTCTCTCCAATTGAGTCTTCAATTGTCATGGGCCCGAATTTGGGTTCCTTATATTGCCGTCGGAAAATTCTGATTGGATTGTTACCAAGTATTCGATATGGGCCTTGGATTGTTATATTTTGCCAAGTCTTCGATATGAGACTTATGTCCCAATTTTCAAAGTAAGAATTGGATTGTTAATTGATTCCACGTGCAGACCTAGAGTTAAGTTGCATGTGAGGGGGCATATTGGAGAGGAAGCACTACTATAAATTTCCCCAAAGCACACTGATTTGAATTAGTCCCTATTGGAACAAAGCACACTGATAATAGTGGCTAATGCCATTAGCCACTATGCAGCTACTAATGAGATATCAGTCCCCTCTATCGCAGGTGCTATTGGGACAATCCACACTATTAAAACAACAGTGGTACACCAATGATTCTCTCCCACTGTTATTGTATCAGTGTGTTTTCTCAATGCCACCAACATCAGTGGCAAAATTTGGTGAATATATAAACAAAAATAACAATTTGGCCACCAAAATGTATTGTATAATTCTAAAATATACTGTACAATTCATATACAATTTCAAATAAAATACAACATAAAAAAACATAAATCTCTTCATGTTCCCCCCTCCCCCCCCAATAGCTGCATCTGCTACCTCTCCTCCAGCAACTTTTATATAATTTATGTCAAACAAAACTTAACAAGCACATGCCAGAAAGCTCGTAGAAAATTCTTCGTTTAAATTAAGCGATAAAATAGACCGAGCTCACCAACATCAAATACGGACTCGTTCTTTAGAGTCACATATTAATGTACAAAGAGTTTACAAATTAAATAGATCAACAATTCAATAAGTAAACACACCCACTACACAGCGGAAGAATAAAACAAATGTACACTTTAACATCTAAGCTACAACCGCAGCCAATCCTTAGCTCCGATGATGATCACTCGATATTCTAACCTTCACAATAAGCCCTAACCAAGGAATAGTGCACCGGATTGAAACAACAAACCCGGTAAGCTTTTGAAGCTCGTATGAGTAAACCTAAATAACCAGAAAAATAACATCTTTTCGACTCGAGAACAATAAATCAACAAGTGATTATTTCCAACAACAAAAATCTTTTCTTTACTTTTTAAGGAATACACATGTCACAACCATGACAAATCAAATCATTCTAATGAAAACTGGTAATCCCTACATATAGTTTAGTTCAGGAGATTACATTTAAAATCAACCTTTAGAATTAAAAAGGAAAATCAATGAAGAAGTCAAAAAACTCACACTAACGTCGATGATCACCCATCAACTTCGACTAAAGTAGATGATCACCCATCAACTCCCAACTCCAGACATATCACTAAATGATCAAATCATATTAATCCAACTCAGAACATAATGTGAAACTCATGTCCCTCTTGGATAACAAAAGAAAGAAACCACCCGAAACTCTCTTTCAAAAACACGTGTACTCATAGGCCTCAAGTAACCCCACATGTCACCCGCATGCAGTACAATGACAGACATACTAGAGCTCTAACTGATCATAACCACTCACCCGACCAAAGGCGTGGTTCCCGATATACTTGCCTCAGTCACCACTGTGACACTAGATCCGAAAACATTTAAAAAGCCCCCACGCGACTCAAAATGTTACACCAAAACTCGAGTACTCTTTCAACACAATATAGTCAACCATTTATGATATAAGGTATTGCCACGAAGAGTAATCCCTCGAAATATAATAATCCAAATACTATCACAATTATTGCTTCACCCAATGTCACATCATCCATATATATTTCACGTAAATATATATATATATATACACACACACACACACGTAGTCATCCAATCAGGAATGCCTACTAATACCAACTATAGTTTATACGTATTAAAACCAAGAAATTCATTTTATACTTAAATTAATTTTTTACCTATGAGCCGTAGCCCTATGAACCGTAGTCCTCAGCACAAAATCCCACCATCGTCCTGCCTCACCGTGAAGGAGGAACGTAACTGCAATCTTCTTCTCCATGTTGGTACCAACGACCATATGAAAGTAGGTCTCCATGTTCTCGATCCACTGATCGGCAAACAGGAAATCTGTACCACCCTGAAATGCCATTGCCCCCTGTCTAATGAACTCCTTAGTCAGCCTTGTTAGGTGAGTAGCATCAACCGCCTCAACAACAGGCAAAACAGGTTGTGCCACCTAATTCCCATCGTCCTGAGAGGTAACCATGTCTCTACCCCTAGCCCTGCCTCTCTGAGGCTCCTTCACCTAAGGAACATAACAACACTTGGTTAACACTTATATAAAACTTAAACACAAGAATAAGTCATATACTTGAACCGTATTATCTAAGACCCTAATATAAGAGGTATACAATTCCGTAACAAAATCTCTTATGTCAACCAGAGTTCAATCTAGAAGTTCCCATTCCTCAAGGACTAAAACTCAAAAGAAGCTACACAAAGCTCCTACACTCTACTTACAAAGCCAACCTATGCTCTGATGACTTAACGTTTTAGACGACACCTAACACGCGCACATACCCAATGACTATATCAATACTGAAGAGTATATGACAGGGATCCGCTGCAGACAGGCCACCACTAAATAAATTCAAATCCGAAACGTGAAACTGGACAAGCACATAGAAAATTCTTTATTTAAATTAAACGATAAAATAAACCGAGCTCACCAACATCAAATACGGACTCGTTCTTTAGAATCACATATTAATGTACAAAGAGTTTACAAATTAAACTGATTGACAATTCAATAAGTAAACATACTCACTACACAACGGAAGAATAAAACTAACATACACTTCAACATCCAAGCTACAACCGCAACCAATCCTCAGCTCCGATGACGATCACTCGACATTCTAACCTGTACAATAAACCCTACACCATGGAATATTGCATCGGGTTGAAACAACAAACCCGGTAAGCTTTTGAAGCCCGTATGAGTAAACCTAAATAACCACAAAGATAACATCTTTTCGACTCGAGAACAATAAATCAACAAGAGATTATTTCCAACAACAAAATCCTTTTTTCTTTTCTTTTTAAGGAATACACATGTCACAACCGTGACAAATCAAATCATTATAATGAAAATCAGTAATCCTTGCATATAGTTTAGTTCAGGAGATTATATTTAAAATCAACCATTGGAGTGAAAAGAAAAATCAATGAAGAAGTCAAAAAACTCACACTAAAGTCAATGATCACCCATCAACTCCAAACTAAAGTCGATAGTTGATAATCACCCATCAACTCCCAACTCTCAACATATCACTAAGTGGTAAAATCATATGAATCCAACTCACAACATAATATGAAACTCATGTCCCTCTTGGACAACAAAAGAAAGCAACCACCCGAAACTCTCTTTCAAAAACGAGTGTACTCATAGGCCTCAAGTAACCCCACGCGTCACCCCCATGCAGTACCATGACAGACAGACTAGAGCTCTAATTGATCGTAACCACTCACCCAACCAAAGGCGTGGTTCCCGATATACTTGCCTCAGTCACCACTGTGACACTAGATCCGTAAATCAAAAAACATTTAAAAAGTCTCATACGACTCAAAATGTTACACCAAAACTCGAGTACTCTTTCTCCACAATATAGTCAACCATTCATGATATAATGTATTGCCACGAAGAGTGAACGCTCGAAATATAATAATCCAAATAATATCACAATTATTGCTTCCCCCAATGTGTGTGTATATATATATATATATATATAGACACACACACGTAGTCATCTACTCAAAAATGTCTACTAATACCAACTATAGTTCATACATATTAAAACCAAGAAATTCATTTTATACTTAAATTTAATTTTTTTACCTATGAGCCGTAGCCCTATGAACCGTAGTCGATCGAGTTCATATTATTTCAAACAAAAAATTTACAATTATCAATCAATTCCGACTATTAAATAACTCGGTTTGTAAATGAACCACGTGAGATTTACGCACCTTAAAATCCAGTTGCGTCTTCTCTTATAGCAAGGATAAGGTATTGACGTGTCTCAGTCAATCACCTATGGAATGTACGACACAACTTAGTACACGAATCAAAAACAATTAAGTGTTGAACCCCCATTTGCACTAAAATCTCTAACGTAATGCCAATCGATTTGAAACATCATCCGAGACCACCTGAGGTCTCCAGAATACTTATATGTTCAATCTATCAAAATTACAAGTTGATCGGACGGCCAAATCCTCTCGGATCGAAAACCGATCGAACCAAAAACGCTTAAACTTTGAAAATTCATAACTTGCTCATACGATTTCCAAAAATTACAAACTATATATTGAAATGATCGTATCGATGTGTAGAATAAAAAGAGGAATAGAAACTATTCCTGGGGTGGTCGGAGACCACCACCATAGTTGCGGCCTCGCCGCCGGCTCAAAGTCAAAATTTGACAAAACTTCCAAAGAAAAAGATCTTCTTCTCTACAAGCCCAACAACATTTATAACTAGCACAAAGTTAGAATCAAGGCCATTTGGCCAGAATTTAACTCGTAATGTTTGAAACCCGAAGAACCCTAGATTCCCAATCTTCAAAATTCGATCACCACGAGTCGAATCGTTGCAAGCTACCATGGGAGAAGCCTTCTACATCCTCTGAGCTGTAAAATCCCCCAAGAATCACCGGATCTGGTGACTGGAAACGTGAACTCCGACCAAGGCGATTTGCAGCGTCGCCGCCAAACTTCCAAGCCTTGTTGCGTCGTGCACGGGCCGACCCTCGTCATGAAACTTCACAGGGTTGTAGATGGGAGTGAGGTGAAGAGATAGGGACAAGAATCTCTGCCTATGGTGGTCGGACGACGGAGAATGAAGCCAGCAAAGGTGAAGGAAGTTTCACAGAATCATAATGTATAAAAAGTCAACCCTTGAGATGAAGCGTTTCAAGCGAATAATTGTTAGAAATAATTTCCGCTCCACCCTTGAACCACGAAATCATATTATCGAACACTTTTAATAACTCCCAAAACATTTAGGAATTAATAACGAATTTCTGAGTTATTACATCTGTCAAGGGAGGTTTCGCACAGTGCTCTATCGAGTTGGTTTTCCGGCTGGGTTGGTGTGAGGTGGTGGTTGTGCGGTACAGGTCTGGCGATCGATCCCTGCTGATGGTTCTTGGCCAATGGCGCCATGAGTCAAATTGATGGCGGTGTGGGATGTGAGGATCTGGATCGGGGATGGGTATTCTGTGGTGGCATTGGCTTGTGGCGGCGTTGCTCGTGTCGATTTGGGTCGTGGATGGTGAGTGGCCATGGCAGTGTGGATTGTGGAGTTGCAGGTCGTGGGTCAACGGAGCATGGCCAGACTGGTACGTACGGTGGGGGAGGGAATGACGATGGTGGACTGGCCCAAACCAGGCTTGATGGACGTTGCGTGGTTTTTCTTTAGTGGATGCCCTCTTGTGCTTCGAATTTTAGGCTGGGGTTTTTGCCCTAGTCCATAAATTATGTTTTAGTGTAGTCTTTTACAATAATTTCCTTTTAGGAAGCTAATGCACTTTTTATGCACTCTAAATATCTCTAGCGCCTCTACAGAAGTACCAAAGGAGGATCTCCGCTATGTCTACGTACATGACATGTCTAATGAGTGGGTCTATTTCTATGTATCATTGTGGGTACTACCACTATCTTCTTGTCTGTCTGTAGATGGCAGCGGAATGGTATGTAGCGGCCTATTCTGGCTTTAGATAAATATATTGGCACCCATCCTATGGGTTTGGGTTTGATTCAAAAACAATGTTATTATTAGAATCATTTATTTTCTAAACCAACTTTCAAAAAAAAAAAAAAAAAGTTAAACGTACGTCTTGCCAAAAAAAAAACAACTTTAATCTAAAAAAAAAAAGGATCGATCAAATTCTAAATTATTTAGATTGCCTACCATGTGGTTCCACGCCAGCTGGGCTGCAGCCTAGACAAGAATTTGACCCAAAAACCCCTAAGTATATGTATTCTGGGTAGCTTTGGTGATCAAATGGAAAGATCCTTGGCTGGGTTTCAATCAATTCTATCTCAGAGACTATCAATTTGAAGAACCAAATCATAAATCCCTCGATCGTCAGTTTTTGTGGGGAGGAGACCAATACAATATGGCATGGCAACAACGGAAAATTGAGGTTTTTGGAATCAGACGCAGCACTGGTCCAGAAAATCTCTTCGATATCCATTTGGTTTGAGGTTATTTCTACTCCTTGATGGCTCCGCGCCTCTTTGGCTTTGAAGATTGCAGATGCTCCATTGCCTTCAATTGGGTTTTACTTATGACGGTGAGTTGGGTTCAAGTTCTTACCTATACAATTGGTCACTGTGCTCTCTCTTTCAGCTTGGATAATTATCAATTAATGTTTAATTGTAGCTTTGAGTTCGTGAAGGCCAGGTTTTTTTTTACTTTTGCTCAGTTAATTTTATTGGCTCTCTGTTTGAGTGTTTGTTCTTGATTTTGTTAATCTGCATATTACAAGCTTAGGCTTATGGTGTACTTGTTTTTCCAGATTCAACTCTAGCATAAATTTACATACCTCTAGTCAAGATTATGTGACTCCTTGTTTTGGATCTTTCATCATAAGTCCTTGTAAACAAGGCAAATACTTTGTTAAAGAATCCAATGTAGAACCTTCTTCTTTCAATAGTTTAGAATGACAATCCTAAGTTGGAATTGCCGTGGTTGTTCACGGCCAGGTTTTGTCCCTCAAGCAACCTTTCTATCTTCTTTAGTTGCTCTTGATGTTTTCTATTTATTGGATACTAGACTCGATAAGGATGCTTCAGATAAGCTAGTTTCTAAGTTTCCTTTTGGTAATGCTTGTTGTATTCCAGCGGATGGGAAATATGGTGGCTTGATGTTTGGTCCATAATTACCTAGTAATTATTCCTCTAATCTTGTACTTTTGCTTAACCTTTGTGTTTATTTATATATATTTATTATGTTTTCCTTATCATGCTAGAAAATGATGGAGAAGCATGGAAATGCATTAAAAATTCAATTTTAGCACATTTTCCTGCTCCGGCTAGGAGAAACCAAGCTAAGCAAGGAAGGAGGAGCGGAAGACTGATCAAATTAACTCCAAATTAGTTGAAACTTTCCAGATCCATTTTATAAATCCTGAGGATCATTTTTTATGAAGAGTTTAAGAGCTAGTTCGGAGTGAAAGGCCTTCAAAAGATCGGTGCAAGTTTCTGCACTAGAAGACAAAAACTGCAAAACCGGACCTGTACTGATTCCGGCAGCATTTCAGGGAAAACCACGATGAATTAAGTCTAAAATTGTACCAGGATGATCTACACTAATAAAGGAACATTTGGTATGAAGAAGTCAAAGGTCAATTCTGAACTCTCAGTGGAGATTCAATTGAAGGAAGAAATGAGAAGAAAGTGCGCAAACGGACAAAAAATGGGTCAACGATGGTCAACACCGGATTCTGGACATTTTCGGCCGAGTTGGCCGGCCGAGTACATATGTGGAGGACAGGAAAGAGCTGATTAGAGACTTTAGGTGGGAAGACTTTAGGTCTAGGTTATTTTGAAATTCAAAAGTTGAAAGATGACAAGTGCTCCAATTCTTACACCTTACACATTTGTCTCTCATTTATTACCTTGTTCCCCTACACAATGACTCTTCTACCCTTACTTTTTCTTTCCCACCAAAATGGGCTTTCTAGGTCATTTCTATGTGGAGTTAAAAACTAGATCCACATTTTGTGCTTACACATTTGTCAATCACATCTAGCCCTTCATTCCTTTTGATCTCCACCCTTGATTTGAATTACCTTGGCCTTTAAATAGCCCTTCCTCTCTCCCCAAAACTGTGCTCCCCCTTGGCTCCCTCATTTTGGAGCATCAAAATCTCTCTTTTCTTTAGTTTTAGGTTAGTTTTTCATACCTTGTACGTAGTTCTTTGAGTTTTGTGTAAGAGAAAGGTGTGTAGCTACTTGGGTTTCACCAAAACCGAAGTTTCTACACACTTTGATCAATCACTTCTCTTGTTTCTCACACATTCAAGCCTTGTTCTTACTTTGTTCTTGAGATTTTGTAGATTTGTATAGTGATTTGGGTTCTAGAAACCGAAATCCCTATACTTTGAAGCATTTCTCTTCTCATATAGCATTTAGGAGTCAAGGGAGATATCTTGTGCTTTTGGTTTGGCTCCAAAAAGAGCCAAACCCTTGGGTATATCACTTGTTCTCCACTCTTTGCTCTCTTTTATTTGTTATTTATGATGTTTATGGCTTGTAGTGTAAATATGAGTTGTGAGTAGTTGAATTTGGGGTTAGGGCTTAGCCCTAGCCAAACTTGTGCACAAAACAATGTAATCTTTATGTTCTTTGATGTTTATGCATGTTTTGAATCGTTTGGCTACTATACTTCCATGTATCCAAAGTGTGTTTATAGATTTATCACCTAGAAGCATGATTTAGGAAATTAATGAATCGGAAACATGAACTTGATAAACTCTTGATTCCGTGAGCATGTGTAGCTAAATAGGTGGTGGCTTAGCTTATTCCTACGGGAAGAACTAAGTTGCTTGAATTTCTTACCTTGAAATTAAAGCATGATGTTGTGAGTTTAGGTTCAAGAAGAATTTAGGCTTACGGCACCATAGGCCATTTAGGATCCGGAAGATTTGAATGTATAAAGGTTGTGTAATTTAGCTTTGCTTCAAAAGAGATTGTTAAATTGCATGACTAGTTGGTTTCTTAGTAGCTTTACCAAAGCACTAAGGGGAAATTTATCAAAACATGTTGTTACATTAATTTGGGGTTATATTATGTGCGTGAGTAAGGTTAGGTGTGATGTCTAAGTCTCTATTTCTCTCTTACATCAAAGTCTCTATTTTTATTTGCTTACTTTATTTTTGTGCAACTTAATTTACTTCTTAATAATTAAAATCAACAAAGCCGATTCACCACTTAATCATTGTAAATATCATTATTGATAGTTTTGGCTTCCAAAGGGCCAAGACTATTAATTTGTAAAAATATAGACTCACATGTGTTTTCTAGGTTTTATTTTCGCGGTAATCTAGTTAGGGTAGAGTTACTCAATCCCTTGGGTACGATACTCTTACTTTTCTCCTTTACTAAAACTTGACCTCCTAATCTTGGGAGTAGGTAACATTACACAAATTTGCACATATTTTCATACTCGTGATGGAACCACCAAGTTTTTGGAGCCGTTGCCGGGGATTGAAGTAAAACTCAATCCCTATTAGGTTGCCGTGGGACTAGAGAACCCAATTTTTTTAGTCTACCTTTACTTTTTTCTTTAATTATTTGGTAGTTTTTGTGTGGTAATTTAATTTTCAAAATTGCTATAAGTACTTTGGGTAGGTAAATTTGTAAATTATGGTAAGAAAAAGACTAAATTGAGCATATTGAAATTGGTAAGATAGTCTTGCCTATTTGCTATTTACATGTTACTTGTGTAATTTCACCTTTTTGTTACTTATTTAAAATTTGTTATTTAAATAAATAGTGCCTTGACTTATTTCTTTTCAACTGGAATTTGACTAGAGCTTGTAGTTTTTAAGTAAATAGGATTTGGATTCCATCTTTGTAACATCGAGTTTATTCACTCTTCACAAGTAGGCTCATCCAATTGGATACGATGTCTAGGTAAGATTTGAATGAGAGAAGTGTAATCAAGTGAGCTTCGACTCCACCAAAATCTCTTCCTACTCTTACCTGGTCATATTTCATGAGGACTTACCGAACTGTTGAGTGTTAGACAACACCCAAATTTGGATTTCTTTTCCCTTTTGCTTTTCTAATTACAAATTCTAATTTGAGTTCTAATTTTCTAGAAATAGTTAAATTTTTAAGTTGAGGCATTATGGACCTTGTTAATGTCCTTAGACTTAAACCCGGATTGGCGGACTCCAAGATGAAGACAAAATAAACCAAGATGAAGCTTAAGAGTTTGGAAGGGTGAAGTGGCCGAGAGCATGATATGCATTATGTAGCTAATTGGAGGACCTTCAAAGAGTTTGCGCTTTCTAATCTCTCACTTTTATCTTTCCTAAGCATGATTAGTTATGTTTATGTATTTTTATGTTAATAAATTTGTGGCTTCAACAGGTTTGGATAGATATTTCACCCTTGGTCAATGGATAAGACACAAAAGATTTAGCTTTTATTGAAAAGATTATCCAAAGTTCAAGTGTGAGGTGGCTATCTTATCTCTCTTGCCTTGTAGTTAGTTTAATTGTTTTGATGCTAGTCTTGGCCTTTTATGATGCATGCTCCCCAAAACATTGATAAGATCTTAATAGCTTCATTATACATTAAGGACTATATGATGTTTTAAGTGTGAGGTGCTTATTAAGCCAATGTTTAGTTTGTTAATAAATTATGTTGACTAGCATTAGGAAGTTTTTATTTGGTCCTACGCTTTGCACATGATTCACAATTGTTCATAACGGCATATTGAGAACAATGTGTGATTTAAGTGTGAGATGGTAAGGCTAAGTAATTACATTCCTTATCCTTTTCTTCATTTGTTACCCTTATTGAAAAATCCCAAAAAATTGAAATTTTTTGAAAAATACAAAAAGATTTTGACTTGCTTGCGTGGTTCCTAAACCAAAATAACCCCCGAGGATGAGACTGAACTTATTGGATTGATTGATTTTAAGCATGTTTAGCGATTGAAGATCAATGCTTATTTAATAAATGGATTTGGCGTTTTGTGCTCACATGCATTTAAACTCATATTGCCTATGTCATTTTAGATGCATTCATATGGGAAAGATAAGGACTAAATTTCTTGAAACTATCTATGCCTAATTATGTGAGCTTTTGAGCCTAAGTAAGTGCATACAAGTTTCAAATGCACTAGTTCTTTCATTGCGTGATCAATTCATTGTGCATGTAATCTAAAACTTGCTCCAAATCTTTCGAGACTTTATATCAAAAGCATGAGTTATTATTGGGGAAGACCAAGGCATTAGGAATCCACCATGGCCAAATAGCTTTTGTTCTTAATGTTAAAAAAAAATCCATTAGTAAGCCATTTCGAGCCTTTAAAAAAAAAAGTGTTAGCCTTTTCATTTCTCCACCACCACAAATGTCTACCTTTATAAAACTTAAACACTTTTCCTACCCTTTTTAAGCCAAGTGGTAAGCAATGTGAAGTTTGGTGCTTGTAAAAGGGTTAGAGGAAGTGTTCAAAGATTAAGTGTGATGCGGGTAGAGAGTATTGTGTGTGTGAGCTACCGGATGTAGCCAAGAAAATAAAAGGGTGACCCTAGAAACATGTTCAAAATATCAAAAGAATTATTCAAAGTCAATATGGACTAGGGTCACCAAAAGAAAAAAAAATAGAAAAATTGTTGTGCAAAAATAGTGTGAGTGAAAAAGAAAGAAAAGCTAGAAAAATACAAAAAGAGAGGGGGTTGTGAAAAAGGGGAGTAATAGTTTAGTAGTCCTTTAGTTTTTGGGTTTGTGAAAGGAAAAGAAAGTTTTACAAAGCACCTAGAGTCATAGTGAAAGAGGAACTCAACAAGAGAATTGCTTACTAGGAGGCTTAGAATTTGTTTTTCCTTTCCCTTCATTTCTTTAACCCCTCACCTAAGCCTCATTACAACCTAAATAAAAGACCTTGTGATCCAAGAGAACCCATGCAATGATCATGTGGAGAAAAGATGGAAGAGCAAGCCTATGGAAACCAACTCAACTGAATTGTTTTTTTAGTGCAACCACTAACCATTAAACACTTGAGTGGAAATGAGTGATATCCATGTGAGTTTGATGGTTAGACAAATGTGGTTCAAGTTAATCCCATGTGAATCACTTATGGTGGCGCACATGGCATATTTAGCGAATGAAGATCAATGCTTATTTAATAAATGGATTTGGCGTTTTGTGCTCACATGCATTTAAACTCATATTGCCTATGTCATTTTAGATGCATTCATGTGGGAAAGATAAGGACTAAATTTGTTGAAGCTATCTAGGCCTAATTATGTGAGCTTTTGAGCCTAAGTAAGTGCATACTAGTTTCAAATGCACTAGTTCTTTCATTGCGTGATCAATTCATTGTGCATGTAATCTAGAACTTGCACCAAATCTTTCAAGACTTTATATCAAAAGCATGAGTTATTATTGGGGAAGACCAAGGCATTAGGAATCCACCATGGCCAAATAGCTTTTGTTGTTAATGTTAAAAAAAAATCCATTTGTAAGCCATTTCGAGCCTTTAATGAAAAATGTGTTAGCCTTTTCATTTCTCCACCACCACAAATGTCTACCTTTATAAAACTTAAACACTTTTCCTACCCTTTTTAAGCCAGGTGGTAAGCAATGTGAAGTTTGGTGCTTGTAAAAGGGTTAGAGGAAGTGTTCAAAGATTAAGTGTGATGCAGGTAGAGAGTATTGTGTGTGTGAGCTACCGGTTGTAGCCAAGAAAAGAAAAGGGTGACCCTAGAAACTTGTTCAAAATATCAAAAGAATTATTCAAAGTCAATATGGACTAGGGTCACCAATAGAAAAAAAAATAGAAAAATTGTTGTGTAAAAATAGTGTGAGTGAAAAAGAAAGAAAAGCTAGAAAAATACAAAAAGAGAGTGGGTTGTGAAAAAGGGGAATAATAGTTTAGTAGTCCTTTAGTTTTTGGGTTAGTGAAAAGAAAAGAAATTTTACAAAGCACCTAGAGTCATAGTGAAAGAGGAACTCAACAAGAGAATTGCTTACTAGGAGGCTTAGAATTTGTTTTTCCTTTCCCTTCATTTCTTTAACCCCTCACCTAAGCCTCATTACAACCTAAATAAAAGACCTTGTGATCCAAGAGAACCCATGTAATGATCATGTGGAGAAAAGATGGAAGAGCAAGCCTATGGAAACCAACTCAATTGAATTGTTTTTTTAGTGCAAACACTAACTAGTAAACACTTGAGTGAAAATGAGTGATATCCATGTGAGTTTGATGGTTAGACAAATGTGGTTCAAGTTAATCCCAAGTGCATCACTTATGGTGGCACACGTGGCATATTTAGCGATTGAAGATCAATGCTTATTTAAAAAACGGATTTGACGTTTTGTGCTCACATGCATTTAAACTCATATTGCCTATGTCATTTTAGATGCATTCATGTGGGAAAGATAAGGACTAAATTTGTTGAAGCTATCTAGGCCTAATTATGTGAGCTTTTGAGCCTAAGTAAGTGCATAAAAGTTTCAAATGCGCTAGTTCTTTCATTGCGTGATCAATTCATTGTGCATGTAATCTAGAACTTGCTCCAAATCTTTCGAGACTTTATATCAAAAGCATGAGTTATTATTGGGTAAGACCAAGGCATTAGGAAACCACCATGGCCAAATAGCTTTTGTTGTTAATGTTAAAAAAAAAATCCATTAGTAAACCATTTCGAGCCTTCAAAAAAAAATGCCACAACAAATGTCTACCTTTATAAAACTTAAACACTTTTCCTACCCTTTTTAAGCCAAGTGGTAAACAAGGTGAAGTTTGGTGCATGTAAAAGGGTTAGAGGAAGTGTTCAAAGATTAAGTGTGAGGTGGGTAGAGAGTATTGTGTGTGTGAGCTACCGGTTGTAGCCAAGAAAAGAAAAGGGTGACCCTAGAAACATGTTCAAAATATCAAAAGAATTATTCAAAGTCAATATGGACTAGGGTCACCAAAAGAAAAATAAAATAGAAAAATTGTTGTGCAAAAATAGTGTGAGTGAAAAAGAAAGAAAAGTTAGAAAAATACAAAAAGAGAGTGGGTTGTGAAAAAGGGGAATAATAGTTTAGTAGTCCTTTAGTTTTTGGGTTTGTGAAAAGAAAAGAAAGTTTTACAAAGCACCTAGAGTCATAGTGAAAGAGGAACTCAACAAGAGAATTGCTTACTAGGGGGCTTAGAATTTGTTTTTCCTTTCCCTTCATTTCTTTAACCCCTCACCTAAGCCTCATTACAACCTAAATAAAAGACCTTGTGATCCAAGAGAACCCATGCAATGATCATGTGGAGAAAAGATGGAAGAGCAAGCCTATGGAAACCATGTCAATTGAATTGTTTTTTTAGTGCAAACACTAACCACTAAACACTTGAGTGAAAATGAGTGATATCCATGTGGGTTTGATGGTTAGACAAGTGTGGTTCAAGTTAATCCCATGTGAATCACTTATGGTGGCGCACATGGCATATTTAGCGATTGAAGATCAATGCTTATTTAATAAATGGATTTGGCGTTTTGTGCTCACATACATTTAAAGTCATATGGCCTATGTCATTTTAGATGCATTCATGTGGGAAAGATAAGGACTAAATTTGTTGAAGCTATCTAGGCCTAATTATGTGAGCTTTTGAGCCTAAGTAAGTGCATACATGTTTCAAATGCACTAGTTCTTTCATTGCGTGATCAATTCATTGTGCATGTAATCTAGAACTTGCTCCAAATCTTTCGAGACTTTATATCAAAAGCATGAGTTATTATTGGGGAAGAACAAGGCATTAGGAATCCACCATGGCCAAATAGCTTTTGTTGTTAATGTTAATAAAAAATCCATTAGTAAACCATTTCGAGCCTTCAAAAAAAAATGCCACAACAAATGTCTACCTTTATAAAACTTAAACACTTTTCCTACCCTTTTTAAGCCAAGTGGTAAGCAAGGCGAAGTTTGGTGCTTGTAAAAGGGTTAGAGGAAGTGTTCAAAGATTTAAGTGTGAGGTGGGTAGAGAGTATTGTGTGTGTGAGCTAACGGTTGTATCCACGAAAAAGAAAAGGGTGACCCTAGAAACATGTTCAAAATATCAAAAGAATTATTCAAAGTCAATATGGACTAGGGTCACCAAAAGAAAAATAAAATAGAAAAATTGTTGTGCGAAAATAGTGTGAGTGAAAAAGAAAGAAAAGCTAGAAAAATACAAAAAGAGAGTGGGTTGTGAAAAAGGGGAATAATAGTTTAGTAGTCCTTTAGTTTTTGGGTTTGTGAAAAGAAAAGAAAGTTTTACAAAGCACCTAGAGTCATAGTGAAAGAGGAACTCAACAAGAGAATTGCTTACTAGGGGGCTTAGAATTTGTTTTTCCTTTCCCTTCATTTCTTTAACCCCTCACCTAAGTCTCATTACAACCTAAATAAAAGACCTTGTGATCCAAGAGAACCCATGCAATGATCATGTGGAGAAAAGATGGAAGAGCAAGCCTATGGAAACCATGACAATTGAATTGTTTTTTAGTGCAAACACTAACCACTAAACACTTGAGTGAAAATGAGTGATATCCATGTGGGTTTGATGGTTAGACAAGTGTGGTTCAAGTTAATCCCATGTGAATCACTTATGGTGGCGCACATGGCATATTTAGCGATTGAAGATCAATGCTTATTTAATAAATGGATTTGGCGTTTTGTGCTCACATACATTTAAAGTCATATGGCCTATGTCATTTTAGATGCATTCATGTGGGAAAGATAAGGACTAAATTTGTTGAAGCTATCTAGGCCTAATTATGTGAGCTTTTGAGCCTAAGTAAGTGCATACATGTTTCAAATGCACTAGTTCTTTCATTGCGTGATCAATTCATTGTGCATGTAATCTAGAACTTGCTCCAAATCTTTCGAGACTTTATATCAAAAGCATGAGTTATTATTGGGGAAGAACAAGGCATTAGGAATCCACCATGGCCAAATAGCTTTTGTTGTTAATGTTAATAAAAAATCCATTAGTAAACCATTTCGAGCCTTCCAAAAAAAATGCCACAACAAATGTCTACCTTTATAAAACTTAAACACTTTTCCTACCCTTTTTAAGCCAAGTGGTAAGCAAGGCGAAGTTTGGTGCTTGTAAAAGGGTTAGAGGAAGTGTTCAAAGATTTAAGTGTGAGGTGGGTAGAGAGTATTGTGTGTGTGAGCTAACGGTTGTATCCACGAAAAAGAAAAGGGTGACCCTAGAAACATGTTCAAAATATCAAAAGAATTATTCAAAGTCAATATGGACTAGGGTCACCAAAAGAAAAATAAAATAGAAAAATTGTTGTGCGAAAATAGTGTGAGTGAAAAAGAAAGAAAAGCTAGAAAAATACAAAAAGAGAGTGGGTTGTGAAAAAGGGGAATAATAGTTTAGTAGTCCTTTAGTTTTTGGGTTTGTGAAAAGAAAAGAAAGTTTTACAAAGCACCTAGAGTCATAGTGAAAGAGGAACTCAACAAGAGAATTGCTTACTAGGGGGCTTAGAATTTGTTTTTCCTTTCCCTTCATTTCTTTAACCCCTCACCTAAGTCTCATTACAACCTAAATAAAAGACCTTGTGATCCAAGAGAACCCATGCAATGATCATGTGGAGAAAAGATGGAAGAGCAAGCCTATGGAAACCATGACAATTGAATTGTTTTTTTAGTGCAAACACTAACCACTAAACACTTGAGTGAAAATGAGTGATATCCATGTGGGTTTGATGGTTAGACAAGTGTGGTTCAAGTTAATCCCATGTGAATCACTTATGGTGGCGCACATGGCATATTTAGCGATTGAAGATCAATGCTTATTTAAAAAATGGATTTGGCGTTTTGTGCTCACATGCATTTAAACTCATATGGCCTATGTCATTTTAGATGCATTCATGTGGGAAAGATAAGGATTAAATTTGTTGAAGCTATCTAGGCCTAATTATGTGAGCTTTTGAGCCTAAGTAAGTGCATACATGTTTCAAATGCACTAGTTCTTTCATTGCGTGATCAATTCATTGTGCATGTAATCTAGAACTTGCTCCAAATCTTTGGAGACTTTATATCAAAAGCATGAGTTATTATTGGGGAAGACCAAGGCATTAGGAATCCACCAAATAGCTTTTGTTGTTAATGTTAAAAAAAAATCCATTAGTAAACCATTTCGAGCCTTCAAAAAAAAAATGCCACAACAAATGTCTACCTTTATAAAACTTAAACACTTTTCCTACCCTTTTTAAGCCAAGTGGTAAGCAAGGCGAAGTTTGGTGCTTGTAAAAGGGTTAGAGGAAGTGTTCAAAGATTATGTGTGAGGTGGGTAGAGAGTATTGTGTGTGTGAGCTACCGGTTGTAGCCAAGAAAAGAAAAGGGTGACCCTAGAAACATGTTGAAAATATCAAAAGAATTATTCAAAGTCAATATGGACTAGGGTCACCAAAAGAAAAATAAAATAGAAAAATTGTTGTGCAAAAATAGTGTGAGTGAAAAAGAAAGAAAAGCTAGAAAAATACAAAAAGAGAGTGGGTTGTGAAAAAGGGGAATAATAGTTTAGTAGTCCTTTAGTTTTTGGGTTTGTGAAAAGAAAAGAAAGTTTTACAAAGCACCTAGAGTCATAGTGAAAGAGGAACTCAACAAGAGAATTGCTTACAAGGGGGCTTAGAATTTGTTTTTCCTTTCCCTTCATTTCTTTAACCCCTCACCTAAGCCTCATTACAACCTAAATAAAAGACCTTGTGATCGAAGAGAGCCCATGCAATGATCATGTTGAGAAAAGATGGAAGAGTAAGCCTATGGAAATCATGTCAATTGAATTGTTTTTTTAGTGCAAACACTAACCATTAAACACTCGAGTGAAAATGAGTGATATCCATGTGGGTTTGATGGTTAGACAAGTGTGGTTCAAGTTAATCCCATGTGAATCACTTATGGTGGCGCACATGGCATATTTAGCGATTGAAGATCAATGCTTATTTAAAAAATGGATTTGGCGTTTTGTCCTCACATGCATTTAAACTCATATTGCCTATGTCATTTTAGATGCATTCATGTGGGAAAGATAAGGACTAAATTTGTTGAAGCTATCTAGGCCTAATTATGTGAGCTTTTGAGCCTAAGTAAGTGCATACATGTTTCAAATGCACTAGTTCTTTCATTGCGTGATCAATTCATTGTGCATGTAATCTAGAACTTGCTCCAAATCTTTCGAGACTTTATATCAAAAGCATGAGTTATTATTGGGGAAGACCAAGGCATTAGGAATCCACCAAATAGCTTTTGTTGTTAATGTTAAAAAAAATCCATTAGTAAACCATTTCGAGCCTTCAAAAAAAAATGCCACAACAAATGTCTACCTTTATAAAACTTAAACACTTTTCCTACCCTTTTTAAGCCAAGTGGTAAGCAAGGCGAAGTTTGGTGCTTGTAAAAGGGTTAGAGGAAGTGTTCAAAGATTAAGTGTGAGGTGGGTAGAGAGTATTGTGTGTGTGAGCTACCGGTTGTAGCCAAGAAAAGAAAAGGGTGACCCTAGAAACATGTTGAAAATATCAAAAGAATTATTCAAAGTCAATATGGACTAGGGTCACCAAAAGAAAAATAAAATAGAAAAATTGTTGTGCAAAAATAGTGTGAGTGAAAAAGAAAGAAAAGCTAGAAAAATACAAAAAGAGAGTGGGTTGTGAAAAAGGGGAATAATAGTTTAGTAGTCCTTTAGTTTTTGGGTTTGTGAAAAGAAAAGAAAGTTTTACAAAGCACCTAGAGTCATAGTGAAAGAGGAACTCAACAAGAGAATTGCTTACAAGGGGGCTTAGAATTTGTTATTCCTTTCCCTTCATTTCTTTAACCCCTCACCTAAGCCTCATTACAACCTAAATAAAAGACCTTGTGATCGAAGAGAGCCCATGCAATGATCATGTTGAGAAAAGGTGGAAGAGTAAGCCTATGGAAACCATGTCAATTGAATTTGTCAAAAGAAAAGAAAGTTTTACAAAGCACCTAGAGTCATAGTGAAAGAGGAACTCAACAAGAGAATTGCTTACTAGGGGGCTTAGAATTTGTTTTTCCTTTCCCTTCATTTCTTTAACCCCTCACCTAAGCCTCATTACAACCTAAATAAAAGACCTTGTGATCGAAGAGAGCCCATGCAATGATCATGTTGAGAAAAGATGGAAGAGTAAGCCTATGGAAACCATGTCAATTGAATTGGTTTTTTAGAGCAAACACTAACCATTAAACACTTGGCTGAAAATGAGTGATATCCATGTGAGTTTGATGGTTAGACAAATGTGGTTCAAGTTAATCCCATGTGAATCACTTATGGTGGCGCACATGGCATATTTAGCGATTGAAGATCAATGCTTATTTAATAAATGGATTTGGCGTTTTGTGCTCACATGCATTTAAACTCATATGTCCTCTGTCATTTTAGATGCATTCATGTGGGAAAGATAAGAACTAAATTTGTTGAAGCCATCTATGCCTAATTATGTGAGCTTTTGAGCCTAAGTAAGTGCATACAAGTTTCAAATGCACTAGTTCTTTCATTGCGTGATCAATTCATTGTGCATGTAATCTAGAACTGGCTCCAAATCTTTCGAGACTTTATATCAAAAGCATGAGTTATTATTGGGGAAGACCAAGGCTTTAGGAATCCACCATGGCCAAATAGCTTTTGTTCTTAATGTTAAAAAAAAATCCATTAGTAAGCCATTTCGAGCCTTTAAAAAAAAATGTGTTAGCCTTTTCATTTCTCCACCACCACAAATGTCTACCTTTATAAAACTTAAACATTTCCTACCCTTTTTAAGCGAAGTGGTAAGCAATGTGAAGTTTGGTGCTTGTAAAAGGGTTAGAGGAAGTGTTCAAAGATTAAGTGTGTAGTGGGTAGAGAGTATTGTGTGTGTGAGCTACCGGTTGTAGCCAAGAAAAGAAAAGGGTACCCTAGAAACATGCTCAAAATATCAAAAGAATTATTCAAAGTCAATATGGACTAGGGTCACCAAAAGAAAAAAAAAATAGAAAAATTGTTGTGCAAAAATAGTGTGAGTGAAAAAGAAAGAAAAGCTAGAAAAATACAAAAAGAGAGTGGGTTGTGAAAAAGGGGAATAATAGTTTAGTAGTCCTTTAGTTTTTGGGTTTGTGAAAAGAAAAAAAAGTTTTACAATGCACCTAGAGTCATAGTGAAGGAGGAACTCAACAAGAGAGTTGCTTACTAGGAGGCTTAGAATTTGTTTTTCCATTCCCTTCATTTCTTTAACCCCTCACCTAAGCCTCATTACAACCTAAATAAAAGACCTTGTGATCCAAGAGAACCCATGCAATGATCATGTGGAGAAAAGATGGAAGAGCAAGCCTATGGAAATCATGTCAATTGAATTGTTTTTTTAGTGCAAACACTAACCATTAAACACTTGAGTGAAAATGAGTGATATCCATTTGAGTTTGATGGTTAGACAAATGTGGTTCAAGTTAATCCCATGTGAATCAATTATGGTGGCGCACATGACATATTTAGCGATTGAAGATCAATGCTTATTTAATAAATGGATTTGGCGTTTTGTGCTCACATGCATTTAAACTCATATGTCCTCTGTCATTTTAGATGCATTCATGTGGGAAAGATAAGAACTAAATTTGTTGAAGCCATCTATGCCTAATTATGTGAGCTTTTGAGCCTAAGTAAGTGCATACAAGTTTCAAATGCACTAGTTCTTTCATTGCGTGATCAATTCATTGTGCATGTAATCTAGAACTGGCTCCAAATCTTTCGAGACTTTATATCAAAAGCATGAGTTACTATTGGGGAAGACCAAGGCTTTAGGAATCCACCATGGCCAAATAGCTTTTGTTCTTAATGTTAAAAAAAATCCATTAGTAAGCCATTTCGAGCCTTTAAAAAAAAATGTGTTAGCCTTTTCATTTCTCCACCACCACAAATGTCTACCTTTATAAAACTTAAACATTTCCTACCCTTTTAAGCGAAGTGGTAAGCAATGTGAAGTTTGGTGCTTGTAAAAGGGTTAGAGGAAGTGTTCAAAGATTAAGTGTGTAGTGGGTAGAGAGTATTGTGTGTGTGAGCTACCGGTTGTAGCCAAGAAAAGAAAAGGGTACCCTAGAAACATGCTCAAAATATCAAAAGAATTATTCAAAGTCAATATGGACTAGGGTCACCAAAAGAAAAAAAAATAGAAAAATTGTTGTGCAAAAATAGTGTGAGTGAAAAAGAAAGAAAAGCTAGAAAAATACAAAAAGAGAGTGGGTTGTGAAAAAGGGGAATAATAGTTTAGTAGTCCTTTAGTTTTTGGGTTTGTGAAAAGAAAAAAAAGTTTTACAATGCACCTAGAGTCATAGTGAAGGAGGAACTCAACAAGAGAGTTGCTTACTAGGAGGCTTAGAATTTGTTTTTCCATTCCCTTCATTTCTTTAACCCCTCACCTAAGCCTCATTACAACCTAAATAAAAGACCTTGTGATCCAAGAGAACCCATGCAATGATCATGTGGAGAAAAGATGGAAGAGCAAGCCTATGGAAATCATGTCAATTGAATTGTTTTTTTAGTGCAAACACTAACCATTAAACACTTGAGTGAAAATGAGTGATATCCATTTGAGTTTGATGGTTAGACAAATGTGGTTCAAGTTAATCCCATGTGAATCAATTATGGTGGCGCACATGACATATTTAGCGATTGAAGATCAATGCTTATTTAATAAATGGATTTGGCGTTTTGTTCTCACATGCATTTAAACTCATATTGCCTATATCATTTTAGATGCATTCATGTGGGAAAGATAAGGACTAAATTTGTTGAAGCTATATATGCCTAATTATGTGAGCTGTTGAGCCTAAGTAAGTGCATACAAGTTTCAAATGCACTAGTTCTTTCATTGCGTGATCAATTCATTGTGCATGTAATTTAGAACTTTCTCCAAATCTTTCGAGACTTTATATCAAAAGCATGAGTTATTATTGGGGAAGACCAAGGCATCAGGAATCCACCATGGCCAAATAGCTTTTGTTCTTAATGTTTAAAAAAAATCCATTAGTAAGCCATTTCGAGCCTTTAAAAAAAATGTGTTAGCCTTTTCATTTCTCCACCACCACAAATGTCTACCTTTATAAAACTTAAACACTTTTCCTACCCTTTTTAATCCAAGTGGTAAGCAATGTGAAGTTTGGTGCTTGTAAAAGGGTTAGAGGAAGTGTTCAAAGATTAAGTGTGAGGTGGGTAGAGAGTATTGTGTGTGTGAGCTACCGGTTGTAGCCAAGAAAAGAAAATGGTGACCCTAGAAACATGTTCAAAATATCAAAAGAATTATTCAAAGTCAATATGGACTAGGGTCACCAAAAGAAAAAAAAAATAGAAAAATTGTTGTCCAAAAATAGTGTGAGTGAAAAAGAAAGAAAAGCTAGAAAAATACAAAAAGAGAGTGGGTTGTGAAAAAGGGGAATAATAGTTTAGTAGTCCTTTAGTTTTTGGGTTTGTGAAAAGAAAAGAAAGTTTTACAAAGCACCTAGAGTCATAGTGAAGGAGGAACTCAACAAGAGAATTGCTTACTAGGGGGCTTAGAATTTGTTTTTCCTTTCCCTTCATTTCTTTAACCCCTCACCTAAGCCTCATTACAACCTAAATGAAAGACCTTGTGATCCAAGAGAACCCATGCAATGTTCATGTGGAGAAAAGATGGAAGAGCAAGCCTATGGAAACCATGTCAATTGAATTGTTTTTTTAGTGCAAGCACTAACCATAAAACACTTGTGTGAAAATGAGTGATATCCATGTGAGTTTGATGGTTAGAAAAATGTGGTTCAAGTTAATCCCACGTGAATCACTTATGGTGGCGCACATGGCATATTTAGCGATTGAAGATCAATGCTTATTTAAAAAATGGATTTGGCGTTTTGTGCTCACATGCATTTAAACTCATATTGCCTGTGTCATTTTAGATGCATTCATGTGGGAAAGATAAGGACTAAATTTGTTGAAGCTATCTATGCCTAATTATGTGAGCTTTTGAGCCTAAGTAAGTGCATACAAGTTTCAAATGCACTAGTTCTTTCATTGCGTGATCAATTCATTGTGCATGTAATCTAGAACTTGCTCCAAATCTTTCGAGACTTTATATCAAAAGCATGAGTTATTATTGGGGAAGACCAAGGCATTAGGAATCCACCATGGCCAAATAGCTTTTGTTCTTAATGTTAAAAAAAAATCCATTAGTAAGCCATTTCGAGCCTTTAAAAAAAATGTGTTAGCCTTTTCATTTCTCCACCACCACAAATGTCTACCTTTATACAACATAAACACTTTTCCTACCCTTTTTATTCCAAGTGGTAAGCGATGTGAAGTTTGGTGCTTGTAAAAGGGTTAGAGGAAGTGTTCAAAGATTAAGTGTGAGGTGGGTAGAGAGTATTGTGTGTGTGAGCTACCGGTTGTAGCCAAGAAAATAAAAGGGTGACCCTAGAAACATGTTCAAAATATCAAAAGAATTATTCAAAGTCAATATGGACTAGGGTCACCAAAAGAAGATAAAAATAGAAAAATTGTTGTGCAAAAATAGTGTGAGTGAAAAAGAAAGAAAAGCTAGAAAAATACAAAAAGAGAGTGGGTTGTGAAAAAGGGGAATAATAGTTTAGTAGTCTTTTAGTTTTTGGGTTTGTGAAAAGAAAAGAAAGTTTTACAAAGCACCTAGAGTCATAGTGAAGGAGGAACTCAACAAGAGAATTGCTTACTAGGAGGCTTAGAATTTGTTTTTCCTTTCCCTTCATTTCTTTAACCCCTCACCTAAGCCTCATTACAACCTAAATAAAAGACCTTGTGATCGAAGAGAGCCCATGCAATGATCATGTGGAGAAAAGATGGAAGAGCAAGCCTATGGAAACCATGTCAATTGAATTGTTTTTTTAGTGCAAACACTAACCATTAAACACTTGAGTGAAAATGAGTGATATCCATGTGAGTTTGATGGTTAGACAAATGTGGTTCTAGTTAATCCCATGTGAATCACTTATGGTAGCACACATGGCTTGTCTTACAGCAAGGATAGGGTATTGACTTGTCTCCGTCAATCACCTATGGAATGTACGACACAACTTCGTACACGAATCGAAAACAATTAAGTGTCGAACACCCATTTGCACTAAAATCTCAAACGTAATGCCAATCGATTTGAAACTTCATCCGAAACCACCCGAGGTCTCCAGAATACTAATACGTTCAATCTATCAAAATTACAAGTCCATCGAACCAAAAACCCTTAAACTTTGAAAATTCATAACTTGCTCATACGATTTCCAAAAATTACAAACTGTATATTGAAATGATCGTATCGATGTGTAGAATAAAAAGAGGAATAGAAACTATTCCTAGGGAGGTCGGCAGTGGTCGAAGGCTCAAAGTCAAAATTTGACAAAACTTCCATAGAAAAAGTTCTTCTTCTCTACAAGCCCAACAACATTTATAACTAGCACAAAGTCAGAATCAAGGCCATTTGGCCAGAATTTAACTTGCAATGTTTGAAACCTGAAGAACCCTAGATTCCCAATCTTCAAAATTCGATCACCACGAGTCGAATCTTTGCAAGCTACCTTGGGAGTACCCTTCTACATCCTCTGAGCTCCAAAATCCCCCAAGAATCACGGACTATGGTGGCTGGAAACTTGAACTACGACCAAGGTGATTTGCAGTGTCGCCGCCAAACTTCCGAGCCTTGCTGAGTTGTGCATGGGCCGACCCTCGTCGTGAAACTTCATAGGGTTGTAGATGGGAGTGAGGCGAAGAGACAGGGACAAGAATCTCGGCCTATAGTGGTCGGACGGCGGAGAAAGAAGCCAGCAAAGGTGGCTGGCTGGTGGAACTGGGGTCGGGAGAGAGGAGAGAGAAAGATTTTCCGTTTTTGGAAACTTTGGAATTTTCTGATATTTTTTCGGATTTTTCCTATATATCCCAAAATGGAAACTTTTTCTGATGGCCATAACTTCTTCGTATGAACTCTGATTCTCACATTACGCATGTCCACAGACTCGGATCGATGCGCCCTACAACTTTCATGAAGGAAGTTTTCACAGAATCATAACGTATAAAAAGTCAACCCTTGAGACGAAGCATTTCGAGCGAATAATTGTTAGAAATAATTTCCGCTCCACCCTTGAACCACGAAATCGTGTTATCAAACACTGTAATAACTCCCAAAACATTTAGGAATTAATAACGAATTTCTGGGTTATTACATCTGTCAAGGGAGGTTTCGCACAGTGCTTTATCAAGTTAGTTTTCCGGCTGGGTTAGTGCGAGGTGGTGGTTGTGCGGTACAGGTCCGACGATCGATCCTTGCTGATGGTTCTTAGCCAACGGCGCCATGAGTCGAATCGATGGCGGTGTGGAATGTAAGGATCTGGATCAGGGATAGGTATTCTGTGGTGGCATCGGCTTGTGGCGGCGTTGCTTGTGGTGATTTGGGTCGTGGATGGTGAGTTTCCGTGGCGGTGTGGATTGTGGCGTTGCAGGTCATGGGTCAACGGAGCATGGCCCGACAGGTACGTACGACGGGGGGAGGGAATGACGATGGTGGACTGGCCCAAACCAGGCTTGATGGACCTTGCGTGGTTTTTCTTTAGTGGATGCCCTCTTGGGCTTCGAGTTTTAGGCTGGGGTATTTGCCCTAGTCCATAAATTATGTTTTAGTGTAGTCTTTTACAATAATTTCCTTTTAGGAAGCTAATGCACTTTTTGTGCACTCTAAATATCTCTAGCGCCTCTACATTAGTACCAAAGGAGGATCTCCGCTATGTCTACGTACATGACATGTCTAATGAGTGGGTCTATTTCTATGTATCATTGTGGGTACTATCACTATCTTCTTGTCTGTCTGTAAATGGCAGCGGAAGGGTATGTAGCGGCCTATTCTGGCTTTAGATAAATATATTGGCACCCACCCTATGGGTTTGGGTTTGATTCAAAAACAATGTTATTATTAGAATCATTTATTTTCTAAACCAACTTTCAAAAAAAAAGTTAAACGTACGTCTTGCCAAAAAAAAAACAACTTTAATCTAAAAAAAAAAAAGATCGATCAAATTCTAAATTATTTAGATTGCCTACCATGTGGTTCCGCGCATGCTGGGCTGCAGCCTAGACAGGAATTTGACCCAAAAACCGCTAAGTATATGTATTCTGGGTAACTTTGGTGATCAAATGGAAAGATCGTTGGCCGGGTTTCAATCAATTCTATCTCAGAGATTATCAATTTGAAGAACCAAATCATAAATTTCTCGATCATCAGTTTTTTTGCGGAGGAGACCAATACAATCTGGCATGGCAACAATGGAAAATTGAGGTTTTCGGAATCAGACGCAGCACTGGTCCAGAAAATCTCTTCGATATCCATTTGGGTTGAGGTTATTTCTACTCCTTGATGGCTCCGTGCCTCTTTGGCATTGAGGATTGCAGATGCCTCATTGCCTTCAATTTGGTTTTACTTATGACAGTGAGTTGGGTTCAAGTTCTTACCTATACAATTGGTCACTGTGCTCTCTCTTTCAGCTTGGATAATTATCAGTTGATGTTTAATTGTAGCTTTGAGTTCGTGAAGGCCAAGTTTGTTTTTTACTTTTGCTCAGTTAATTTTATTGGTTCTCTGTTTGAGTATTTGTTCGTGATTTTGTTAATCTGCATATTACAAGCTTAGGCTTATGGTGTACTTGTTTTTCCGGATTCAACTCTAGCATAAATTTACATACCTCTAGTCAAGATTATGTGACTCCTTATTTTGGATCTTTCTTCATAAGTCCTTGTAAACGAGGCAAGACTTTGTTAAAGAATCCAATGCATAACCTTCTTCTTTCAATAGTTTAGAATGACAATCCTAAGTTGGAATTGCCGTGGTTGTTCACGGCCAGGTTTTGTTCCTCAAGCAACCTTTCTATCTTCTTTAGTTGCTCTTGATGTTTTCTATTTAATGGATACTAGACTCGATAAGGATGCTTCAGATAAGCTAGTTTCTAAGTTTCCTTTTGGTAATACTTGTTGTATTCTAGTGGATGGGAAATGTGGTGGCTTGACATTACTTTGGAATGAAATAAATTATAATATTTCAGTTGTTCTTGAACATCCTCGTTGTATTCATTTTTCTGCTTCTCTAATCCTAAAAATGCTGATCGCTGGTACATTACATTTTTATACATGTATCCTCAAAAGGAAAAACAGCTTGAATTGTGGAATGAATTACTTACTCTCAATACCTCTGCTGATACTGCTTGGTTTCTTATGGGACTATCGTCATTGTACAGAAAGCTGTGTGAGCTATCGTCATTGTACCCAAAAAAAAAATATAGATTATAGAGAAATTAGTCTAATGTAACTGATTGCTAATTAGCAGACAAGATCCTAGTTCCACCACTGATTGCATATGTAAGGATGTGTGTGTTGATATGTCCAAATTAAATTGGGATGAAAATATGTTGAAAAGTCATTTTCATGAACCTCCTCGTCTGCATTGCCACATGGTGGTGCAGCACCATGGAATAATCCTCAAGAATACTATATATTGTGGCATGCAGGAGCACAAACTTCTTCACTCATTTGAATCCGATTCAACTAAACTAGTATGTAAAATGCCATCCCGGCTAATTAACTGGCAGGTGCAATTTTTTGGGAGGGAATGGGACTTCATGGATTTATACCATATTACTCTCTTTCTGGGAGTCCCTTTCCTCTGTCTTTTAGCACCATTTCAATTCACTTGGGGTGCACTTTGGGTGGCAATATCACTATATTTGGTGTCGGGTATGGGTGTAACTATCTCTTACCATCGGAACCTTGCCCACCAGAGCTTTAAGGTCCCCAAATGGCTTGAATACTCACTGGCTTATTGTGCAGTTCTGTCACTTCAGGTCTCATTCTCACTTAATCTTTGTCTTGGGGGTTTCCTTTTGCTAGCAGTATAATTTCACCATACAGTGCTAAGTAGACCCATGAGTTTTAGAAATTCTTAATTTGGATTTAGATTGGTTAAGTTGAAAACCTATTATATGGATGTTTTCAATGTGAAGGAGTTCAAGGAATCATGTAGAGAACCTTTTTATATATATGTGGGAGCTTTTCTTTGCTGTGCAGGGTAGTCCACTTGAATGGGTGAGTAGCCATAGATACCACCATCAATTTACAGACAAATTGAGAGACCCTCATAGCCCCACTAAGGGATTTTGGTTTAGTCACGTGAATTGGGCGTTCGATTATCATTCTCGGTTTGGAAGCGTATGAATCTGAATCTCTCTCTCTCTCTCTCTCTCTCTCTCTCTCTCTCTCTCTCTCTCGTTATAACTCTCTTCATTTTTTAGTATGACGGACAACTGATGAAGAACGTGGGAGATTTGGAATGCCAACTATACTATAGGTTTCTTCATTATACCTACTTCCTTCATTCAGTTCTTCTTGGAGTTGCACTCTATGTGGCCGGAGGATTACCTTTTGTGGTTTGGGGAATGGTAAAATTTCATTTCACTATTCTGTTTTGTGTTTTTATCACCACTAAAGTCCAAACTTTCTTGCACTGGATAGAATGATACATAACTTTTAAAAGTGATCAAAAAGGTACCTAGACCTATAAAAATTGATCAATTTCATACCCAACTTTCAAAAGTGATCAAAAATGTACCTAGATTTAAAGAAATTGATCAATTTCATACGTCCGTCCATTTTCCGTCACATCTAAGTTCAAACTAAGGGTATATACAACCTTTTACTCTTTTTTCTTGCTTATGTGAAAGTAGTTGGATCAATGGTTATTAAGCAATAGAACTACGTGAAAATACAATGGTCTCGCCGTCACCGATGACACCGCAAAATTGTAATTCAAATTCGAAAGTCTTGCAGAATTGGAATCCGAAACTGAATACAGAGATGCATGGATGCAACATCAAACCCATAAATTGAAGTGATTTGTGGTCAAATGAGTCATAAACCATTTATAACCCAATTTTCTTCTTCTATAGAATTAAAATCTTTCATTCAATTTCAATTCCACCATCTTAGAAACAAATAAGGTTGGTATGTTTCCCACCTTCTGAAAAAAGAAGAGAATCAATCAAACAAAATAAAAAATAATTTAAAATAAGTTTTTGTGTGAAAATACTATTATAACCCCAAAAAACATCTCACATGCACCGCACGCGATCAATTTTAGTAGAGAAGTGATGGAAAATAAACCAAGGTATCAAGTGGATATTTTTTAAAAGTTTAGGTATCATTTTGATCAATTTTAAAAAATGGGTATCATTATGTCCGGTGCAAAAAAGTTTAGACACCATTGGTGATAAAAACTCTTCTGTTTTTTGCTGAAAACCATTTCTTTTTTTTTCCACAAATTATTTAACCTTTTTTCCTTACCTTTGTAGGGTGTAAGGGTGGTAGTCGTTTCACAAATTACTTTTTCAATAAATTCTATTTGCCACACTTGGGGAAAACAAATATGGGATACTGGTGATGCGTCTAAAAACAACTGGTAATATAGAAAACGATTTTCTGATGAGATTACTTATTATTAAATTAACATATTGAATTTAATTGCTTAATTAGGTTGTTTGGATTGCTGGCATTCGGAGAAGGTTGGCACAATAATCACCATGCTTTTGAGTACTCAGCTCGACAGGGCTTAGAACAGTGGCAAATTGATACTAGTTGGTATGTGATTAAGTTTTTTCAAGTTGTGGGTTTGGCCACAAACGTGAAACTGCCAACCGAGATTCAGAAGAAACGAAAAGCTCTGGCAAAAAATTCGATCATGAAGGATAAGTAATTTGACCAATTAGCCATATATATGGCATTCTTGCTTATTGGCCACATCCTGGACTAGTAGCTCCTACATCTCCTCATGTGGTTGGGAATAAACTTTTACTATCTAGATGTATGAACATTGATAAGTGTTTATGCCTCGATTGTGATTTAGGCCACGGGAGTATCCGTGAGCTGATTGCAATTATAGCTTTTATCGGTGAAGTATGAATATTTTCTTTCAGCCTTTATTAAATAAAAGTTATGTTCAGTTGGGGTTCCTATATCCTCCTTCCCTTAGTAGCTTCTTAGCTACCATTTGTACTAATGTTAAAAAAAAAAAAATCATCTGTACTAATATAATAGATAATGAAACAAATAAGTAGCTCACAAAGTTTCACCTAAAATTTGGATAATTTTCTCTCAATTTCCACCATTTCTTTCGAAAATTTGTCAATATCGAAATTTTCCGAATATTTTCCTTGAAATTTTCATTTTTCAGACTATATTTCCTCGATACTCGATATTTTGGTCATTGTATCAAACCAAAAATAACTAATCCTAGACTCTAGTCAGACTGACCATTATATACTCTTCTGTTGGCATAAGTAGAATATACAGAAAAGAAGTTGTGGTACTACCACGGTGGTACATATAGACAGGTCCACTAAATTGATTATCCAACACTCATTCATTCCTCGTAAGCCTAGTAAACTATGAAACATAAACATAGAACATAAACTTCCTACAAACATAAAGACCATATTCACCAATTGTTGTTAGTAGGTCTATGTTTTTTTATTAGACATTTGCATACATATCTTTCCTTAGATTACACTTTAACCCAGGTGAAAGGATGCATATATCCGTAGGTTTGACAATATTTGTTCTACTACTTTTTTTTTTTGAAGCAAATGAAGTCAGCCCTTTATTAAACTCAAAACAAATTACATCAAAGGAACTTCAGCTGCAAGTGCAGCCATGAGAAAATTAGGAGCAGAAAAATAAAAACAATCATCTTTGAGTCTACTACCTAAAGCAGCTAAAGAATGAGCAATTGAATTGGCCTTCCTATCAACATGGACAACCCTCAAGTTGATGTGAGTCTCAAGCAGCAAACTCACATCCTCATATATCTGACCCAACACCGAGGTATTAACAGTAGTCTGACCAATTTGTCGTTGCACCTCTTGTGCATCTATTTCTAGAATAGCCGGCATAAAACCTTGCTCAATAGCAAAAAGCATTGCATGTTGACATGCTAGAACCTCAGCATGTTCAGCAGAAAGCAGACCACTCAAGGGTCCTGCCCCACCTGCAAGCATGGCACCGTTAAAATCCCTAATCAAGAAACCAAACCCTCCCTTCCTTGTAGCGTGATGAAATGAACCATCTACATTAATCTTCACAAGACCAACTGTAGGAGCTTCCTATTTTACAACTCGTCGCCTCGACTAGTACTATTTGGAGACTTAGAGTTAAGCACACATAACTCTTGTATGCGAGACACAGCCCTCAAGACCACATCACCGGCTTGACTACTCTTCCCTTCCCATACTCTACCATTCCGCTCTCTCCAAATGCTTCAAAGTAAGTAAACCAGTTCACCACAATCGTTTAGAGCTAAACTCTTAACACAATAATTCAACCAAGGTAGCATCTCAAGATTCTCAGCTTGAGGGTGATAACAAACCTGTCTCAACACCCGATGATTCTGTAAGACCTGTTTTGTGTAAGGATAATCACGACCAATATGATGTCACGCCCCTGATTTTACACGCATGAAAATCGATATATATAACTCCATAATTATATATATGCGTGAACGTCCAGTCATCAATACAAAATACCTGAAATCTTTTTCCCTTAAACTTACACACATATTGATGTCCTGAACCCTCAAAGTTAATATACACTCGCATCCAAGAGTTATATATTACACAAGCTTACGAATTAAATTGCCAACAACAAAATAAAACGTAAAGGCTGCTCAGAGTAACTATACAACGGAAGTCCTCATCAAAGGTAAAGTCACAAAGATGGCTTCCTACCGTAAAGCTGCTAGCTCGCTGCCTCAACCTCGATTTTCCTAACCTGCAGGATTAACCCCTACACCGTTTGAATAGTGTACCGGGTTGCCACACAACAAACCCGGTAAGCTTTTGCAAGCCCGTATAAGTAACTCAAAACACACATGCACAACTCACGCCAAAAACGAGGAAAACCTTTCAACTCGCGAATAAAGAAAACATACCATGCTTCCAAAATCAATACTCTTTTCCCAAAAGAAACAACGAAAGTCACACCGTGACAAAATCATATAAATCGTTAACCTAACAATTCAAATATGATAAATCGATCCAACCTGGATAAAACAATAATTAGGTCCAACCTGGACAAAACATCAACACAAATAAATCATACCTATTGTTAACCTAACAAGTAGAATATGATAAATCGATCCAACCTGGATAAAACAATAATTAGGTCCAACCTGGACAAAACATCAACACAAATAAATCATACCTATTGTTAACCTAACAAGTAGAATATGATAAATCGATCCAACCTGGATAAAACAACAAATCGGTCCAACCTGGACAAAACAACAAATCGGTCCAACCTGAACAAAACATCAACACAAATAAATCATACCTATTGTTAACCTAACAAGTAGAATATGATAAATCGATCCAACCTGGATAAAACAACAAATCGGTCCAACCTGGACAAAACAACAATCGGTCCAACCTGGACAAAATATGTACCCAGGAGTCTTAAGTAACCTACTTAGATCCCTAAAGTATGATGGCAGACAGACTAGAGCTCTAACTGAATCGTAACTTGTCACCCGGCCAAGGTTCAATCTTACGATATAATATTGCCATGAGGATGCAACCTGCAACCCCGGATTCTTAGGCCAACCTGACCCTCAGATCAAAACGTCAAATCAAATCAAAAGGAGAAATCACAACCTGTGACTCTCAAATCCTCAGACCACCGGTCGTCAGATCAAAACGTTAAATCAATTCAAAAGGAGAAATCACAACCTGTGACTCTCAAATCCTCAAACACTTTTCAAAACAATAGAAATACCATTTCCCACCAATTGTTTTCCAAAAGCCACAACCCAAAACAATAAAAAGCATCGCTTCATGCATATTGTTTCACAAATCCACAACTAATACATGAATACGTATGTATATATATACATCCCATAATATATATATACACACACATAGTCATCTACTCAGAAATGTCACTAATACCGTCTACAGTTTGCAGTTAACCAATTAACTCTCAAAACAATAAGGTATTTCCGTTCGTGAATGAACTTCGTGAGATTACTCACCTCAGAATCCCGCTGCGTCTTCAATACAGAACCGAACTAACACTATCACCAACAACTCGTCCAATTCACCTTTTAGAAGCACCTATTCACCAATGATCTCAAATCAGTAACAATTCACAAACGATTTAAGTCCGAAACCCTTGTTTTGAACTAAAATCCCCAAAGTGGCGCCAATCGAGGCGAAACCACATCCGAGACCTCCCAAAGTCTCCAGAATACGTCCACGATCGATGTGACCAAACCACAAGTCGATCGGACGCTCAAATCCTCACAGATAGCATAAATTGGTCGGTATGAAACTGCAAAAATCATAACAATTCCAAACGAACTCCAAAACTTGCATATTATATATCGAAACGCTCATATCAACGAGTAGAACATATATAATAACAGAAATAGTTCCTTAAGTGGCCGGAACACCGCCGGAACGCCACCACAGACGGTGGTGCACCGCCGCCGGCCAAAAACACATCATTTCACAAAACTCCCAACATCAAAAAGCTTCATCTAAGCATGCTTGTGAACTTTCATAACTGGATCAAAGTCAGAAAACAAGCATAAGGGGTCGAAAACTACCTCACAAGCCGTGAACAGTAATCCAACCCGAGTTGATCGAAGTTTCACGTGAATCGATCCAAACAACCACCAAGGATCGATCGACGAGGCCGTTCTGAGTTCAACCAAGAAGACTTGAAGCCTTGCCAACGTCGGAACAAGGAATTCCGACCGGGTCCGAAAACACCAACCTGCACCGCCGTGGAGGAGAATCTGCGCTAGAGGACACCAGAGGGACGACCAGACGGAGGAGACGATCCTATCTGGAAAGTTTCGTCGCCGGAGACCGCCGCAGTTCGCCGGAAAAGTCAGGTCGGATCGACCGGGTCCGGGTCGGGTCAGTCTGAAATCTTCGATTCTGAAGGTGCGAACGAGAGAGAAGAGAGAGAAAGGAATAGTTTCTGGAAATGGAAATTATGAAAATAGTAAGTTTCTCCTTCGGGAAACTTCTATTTATACCAAAATGGAAATTACTTCCAATGACCATAACTTTCTCATACGAACTCCGATTCTCGCGTTCCACATGTCCACGAACTCGTATCGACGCGCTCTACAACTTTCGTGAAGGAAGTTTTGGGAGAATCCCTACGAATAAAAATTCAACCTTTGGCAACCCCCTAAAACCATATTCTTCAATTAATTATTCGCCCGAAACACTTCCGCTCCATCCACGAGCCACGAAACCGTCCAACAACCATAAATTAGATTCCGGAAAATCCTCGGAAAATAAATACGAATTTCTGGGGCATCACATATGAAGGGTTGACTAAACAGAAACTCCACACAAGATGCACAACTGTGACTCCAACACTACACATTTTGAAACTAACCGTTCAAGAGACGGTAGTATATCATGACACACCTTCCAAATATAGACCTTTGCCACATTTGGAACCATCACTTTCCAAAGTTTCTTCCAGAAACCTCCATTAACCGTCAACGTGAAAGGGCTACAACAAGTAGAATTAGTAAAAGACAACCGACAGGCAGATTTGACTGAAAATTTACCATCCCTTTCCAACTTCCAAACTAACCAGTCAGAGACTGCCCTTGAGCTAAGAGGAATATTTAGTATTCCTTCTGCTTCCTCCACTTGAAATAAGCCTCTATTAAGGCTAGCATTCCAGAGACCAGATGCACCAATTAGGTCCCTGACCTTAGTCACAGCTGCTAGCGCCGTAACATGTCTGTTTGGCTTGCCACCTAGTAGCTCAGGGATCCAGGAATCTAACCAAATATCTACTGTCACCCCATCCCCAATCTGCCAATATGAGTTATCTTTCAAGAGTTCCCTAGTAGAGAAAATGCTCCTCCAAGAGTAAGATGGGGAATCATGAGACCGAGTAGACCAAAAGGAACCATCCGGAAAATATTTAGCCTTATACAGGTGAGTAATCAAAGAAAAGGGATTAGTAATCACCCTCAATGCCAGTTTGGCTAACATTGCAGAATTGAAATTGGCAAGACTACGGAAACCCAAGCCCCCCTCCTCCTTCGGATTACATAAGGCATTCCAAATCTTCCAGTAAATCTTTTTTTATCCAAAGTTGATCCCCACCAAAACCGGGCACACATTTGTTCCAAATACTCACAAAAAATTTTTTTGAGTTGAAAAACACTCATAGCATAAGTAGGAAGAGCCTAAGCTACCACCCGAATGAGAATATCTTTACCTACCCCACATAACAGCTTCCCTTGCCAAACCTCAAGTTTCTTAGCTAAATTATCCTTAATATACTCGAAAGTAGTCTTTTTTTCCTCCCCACATATGTAGGTAACCCAAGATACTTCTCATGGGACTCCACTACCTGCACCGCCAAAAAGTGAGAGATTTCCTCTTGCAGAACTCTTATTAAAATTGACCAACTGACCTGAAGCTCTTCCATATGTCTCGATAACCTCCTGTAATTCATAGCAAGCCTCAAGTGAAGCCTGCGCATATAACATACTGTCATCCACAAAGAGAAGATAATTCACTGAAGGAGTATTATCACATATTTCGATTCCTAGCAGTAGCCCTAACCGTTGTTTTTGCTGTAGTAGCGCAGAGAAACCTTCAACCCTAAGTAAAAAAAGTAGGGGGATAGTGGATCATCTTGCCGTAACCCTCTTCTCGGACACATAGCCCCTGGGCTTCCCTCGTACCAAAAAAGAGTATCTCACTTAGGTAACACACTGCATAACCATAGCTATCCAATCTTGTGCAAACCCAAAACGAAACAATACCTTCTTGAGAAAAGACCACTCCATTCTGTCATAATTAAGCTTTACTTAAATCAAGCTTCAAAGCCATCACCCCATCATTATCTGCCCTTTTGTTATGTACAAAATGCGCAATCTCATTAGCCACCAAAATATTATCAGTAATCAACCTCCCAGGCACAAAAGCACTCTGGAAAGGGGAGATTAACACCGGTAAAATCTGCTTTAATCTTTTGGCCACCACCTTTGAACATATCTTATATATAACATTGCTAAGAGCAATTGGACGCAAGTTCGACATCTCCTCTGGATTGTTCACTTTTGGGATTAGACAGATGTGAGTGAAATTGATTTCACGTAATAACTGACCTAACTGTAAAAAACTTTGCACCGCAGCTGTTACATCCTCCCCAATAGTCTCCCAATAATACTGGAAAAATAAAGGCGGCATACCATCAGGACCTGGCGACTTTGTGGGATACATCTGGAACAAAGCAGATCGAATTTCCTCCTGCGTATATGTAGCACATATTTGATCATTCATAGCTTGTGTGACACAAGGTTGAATGGCTGCAAAAAGACCCAGAACCATGTTTTTCCTTATCCTGTTCAACGCCTTCTTTTGGAAGAAACTTGTATTCCTATCCCCCTCCTTCAACCAGGTAACTTTGAACCTTTGCCACCAAAAGGTTTCCTCCTGCGAAAGAAGAGATTGTAGACGATCCAACAAACTCTTCTTCTCAGACTGTACTGCTTCCGTAATGGGAACATCCATAAGCACCTCCATACGCTCACGAATACCCAACATACTAATCTGCCTCACGCGAAAAGCCTGCTTTTGCCATTTATCCAACTTCATACGTGTGCATAATCTTCTTGGTCACACAGTATATTGGAGTTCCAGTCACATCAGTATTCCACGCCTCTTTCACTACACCATCACACTCTTGATGTTGCAACCAATATGCCTCAAATTTAAAATGATAATGTCGTGGCCGCTGAACCAAAGGCACTGAACTAGCCTGCAGCAGTATGGGGACGTGGTCAGAGTCGCTTGGAAGTAGGTGACGTAGTTTGGAATGGCCAAAGAGATCACACCAGGTAGGAGTACAGACTGCTCTATCAAGACACAATTGAGTCTCAGAATTCGACCAAGTGCACATAGATCCAAAAACCCTAAATCCAGCAAATCACAATAACCCAAAGCCTCCCTAAAGCCCTTCATCTGTCTTTCTGTCCTCACAGGACCATCAATCTTCTCAGAGCTGTTGAGAATTTCATTAAAATCGCCGATGACGGCCCAAGGGCGCGAATCTAGGTCACTCAACTCCCGGAGTAACGCCCATGAATGATCCCTGTCCAATATTCTGGCAAAGCCACAAAAACCAGTCAACCGCCAATTTGGCTCACCCGCTCCTCCCTCAATCATTAGATCAATATGAAGTGCAGACGAAGTGCGCACCTGAACCTGAACTTCATCATTCCAAAACATACCTAGGCCCCCAGAACTTCCATCGCTCAGAACCTCCTTAAAATGTTGAAACCCTAAAGCTTTATGCAGATCAAGAAAATCCGATCTGCAGCTGATCTTCGTTTCACAAAGAAACACTATTTGGGAACAATTATGAGATATAAGATCCTTCAACGCCCTACGTGTTGTATCATTGCAGATTCCCCTGCAATTCCAACTTAAGATATCCATGTTCATGGCCATGCAGAACCCGCGATCTAGAATTCTAGACGCAACCCTAGGTCGTAAAGCCCTAGGGAGAAGATGTAAAGCACGTTTATTTAACATCAAGTTTGGTAAAACAATAAAAAGGTGCGGTATAAAAAAATTCAAGCCCGTTTATGACTTTATCGCGATTTGAAGAAGCAGGGTAAAGGCCTGCTTTTTACCGTGATTTCCAACAGCATGCGGAGCTGTGAGACTTAAATGAAAGTTTCTAAATGCCAAAAAAGCCCTCACCAATGACAATACTTTAGAAGTTAGAACTCCCCTCACGCTTTCTTCTCTGTGATCAAATTAAACACCCTTTGTTATTTTTTCTTGTTTTCAGTACACGACCTTCCCAATTTCTTGATATCCCTTCATCTTAATTTCTTCTTCTTCCTTTTCTTCCCCTCCTGGCTCAGTTCCATTCCGATCTTAGAATAAGCTTTTTGTTCTAATTTGCTCCCAATGGCTTTGTAACTTACAAAGTCTCTTGTTGATCTAATTATGCTTGCTCTTAATTTAATGATTGTGTAATTTTTGATGGTTGTATATATTTTAAGGTTTGTCGATTAAGATCTGTCTTCTTTCTTTTTTTCTTTTTTTTTTGTAGAGATTGAACTCATTCTTTCAGACAAAAAAAAAAAAAAAAAGAACTGATCATTCTTTACTTATATAATGGCGGAAGTAATTATTCTATAAACAAGAAAGAGGCCAAAAAGAATAATGCAACTTGGAGGATTATGATCATAGTTACTATTGAGTTTGAACATTCTGGGCAATTTGATTGAAACCAGGTATTCTATTAGGATATGACCTACATCAGATGAAAGCAGCTATTTCCAAGCATAGCGGGAAGTTTTCTATATCACTCGATTTCAATTTCTTTGGTGTTCATAAGGAGAGAGCTTGGGAGATTGTTTTATTGTTGTTGTTCATTTTCGTCATTATACAGTGTTATATGAGTTTCAAGTCACAAGTTACCAAACACTCCAATGCTTTTTAATAATCATACTAATCTTAAACAAAATATAGTTTACCAAACGGTTAGCTGATTATTTTTATAGTGATTATTTTCACAGCTTAGTTTTTAATAACTGAGTATTTTCACAAAATGAATTTTGAGAAATTTGCCTCAGTATTGTAGGCTCAGTTATACACTATCCTGGAACTTTGCTGTGCATTTGACCGAATATTTAAAGAGCACTTAGATGGAGGGTAAGATTTGTTCGTAAACTTTCAATTTTGATTCATCAGTGTATTTGGAATTTAGTGTTTTCAGATGCAGAACTTTTGGAGATCTACAATACCATTTTGCAGTCTTAAGTTGAAACGGAGCCTATATTGTTAATTTGACTAAATGATATGATTTTTTTATTTTTTTTTGGTATTTAACTTTAATATTTCTTAGTGTACGTACTTAACTATCAGTCTCTTTAGTAAATGTGGCAAATCATCTGAGATATGACTCATGCATTATACAGGAAATTAATGTAATTGTGTGTTTACCCACAAATGATCCACACCCACTTATAAGTTATATTATATGGTAAAATAAATAAAAAAACATATAAGAGAGGAAACTTTCACTTTCTGCCTCTCGATCTCTTAGCCAATAATGTACAAGTGCATAGCACCGGTATGAGGTTGGTGATTTTAATTCCGTGCGCTTTGTGATAGTTTCTGGCCTTACCAAAAGTCTTCTTACATCCTTCATTCGGGCAGTACTACACCTATCTTAACCAGATGAACATCCCAGAAGTGCGACTTTAGACAAGGGCATAACACGTTGTGGGGATATGGTGGCTTTTTTACATTATTGTGTACTGACCGGGCCATTCTTTTCCTCCTCTGATTGTTCCTCTCTGTGTCATTAATCAGTGGCTTAAGAGTTGATAGGTTGTCTTCAAGATGATCTCTCTCATGTGCAGTCAATCAGTAGGCAAAAGTCACTTGCAAGCTGGAGCTAAGGCTTAGGGTTTTAGCATTAGATGCGTACTAAAGGTGCCCACATCTTGATCAGATAACAAAATAAAGCTTACATTAAATGAAAAGTATGTAGATTTCTTTTGCTATCAAGTAAAATAGTGCCCTTGTGACCGGCCTATATTAATTGCAACGAAATGAGGCGCCTTGTTTCCATACCCGTAGTACAGGCAAATCGAAGAAGAAATCTGCAAGGGCACCATTAATATCTGCAACTCCCTACCACCATCAAACCTTCCACAAGACAACACTAATTGCTCTTCCGCATTCACCCGCCTCACAGCATCGAAGTTATCAGTTTCCACTCCACTTCAATCAGTCTGTGCTCTAAGACCAGTTCCAATTCAAGCTTGATGGTGAGCACTTCGGTTAAACACGTACATGCACTGTGCTTCCTTGATCAAACTATTGGAGAAGAAAGATTTCACATTAGAAAAGTGACAAAATATAATATAACTTATAAGTGGGTGGATCACACCTAATTGTACTAAGCCCTTTTGTGATTAAAACTCAACACCTAACAGGTGGTTAAGTTGGGATAATATCAGTACAAGGTCACGAGCCACACTTGTCACTGTTCAACATGGTATCAGAGTGTGTCTCTCTCCAATTGAGTCTCCAATTGTCATGGGCCCGAATTTGGGTTCCTTATATTGCCGTCGGAAAATTCCGATTGGATTGTTACCAAGTATTCGATATGGGCCTTGGATTGTTATATTTTGCCAAGTCTCTGATATGAGACTTATGTCCCAATTTCCAATGTAAGAATTGGATTGTTAATTGATTCCACGTGCAGACCTAGAGTTAAGTTGCACGTGAGGGGCGTATTGGAGAGAAAACACTACTAGAAATTTCCCCAAAGCACACTGATTTGAATTAGTCCCTATTAGGACAAAGCACACTGATAATAGTGGCTAATGGCATTAGCCATTAGCCACTATGCAGCTACTAATGAGATATCAGTCCCCTCTATCGCAGGTGCTATTGCGACAATCCACACTATTAAAACAACAGTGGCATACCAATGATTCTCTCCCACTGTTATTGTATCAGTGTGTTTTCTCAATGCCACCAACATCAGTGGCAAAATTTGGTGAATATATAAACAAAAATAACAATTTGGCCCACCAAAATGTACTGTATAATTCTAAAATATACTGTACAATTCATATACAATTTCAAATAAAATACAACATAAAAAAACATAAATCTCTTCATGTTCCTCCCCATAGCTGCATCTGCTACCTCTCCTCCAGCAACTTTATATAATTTGTGTCAAACAAAACTTAACAAGCACAAGAAAGCACGTAGAAAATTCTTCATTTAAATTAAACGATAAAATAGACCGAGCTCACCAACATCAAATACGGACTCGTTCACATATTAATGTACAAAGAGTTTACAAATTAAACTGATCGACAATTCAAAAAGTAAACACACCCACTACACAGCGGAAGAATAAAACAAACGTACACTTCAACATCCAAGCTACAACCGCAGCCAATCCTTAGCTCCGATGATGATCACTCGATATTCTAACCTTCACAATAAACCCTACACCAAGGAATAGTGCACCGGGTTGAAACAACAAACCCGGTAAGCTTTTGAAGCTCATATGAGTAAACCTAAATAACCACAAAAATAACATCTTTTCGACTCGAGAACGATAAATCAACAAGTGATTATTTCCAACAACAAAATTCTTTTCTTTACTTTTTAAGGAATACACATGTCACAACCGTGACAAATCAAATCATTCTAATGAAAACTGGTAATCCCTACATATAGTTTAGTTCAGGAGATTACATTTAAAATCAACTATTAGACTTAAAAGGAAAATCAATCAAGAAGTCAAAAAACTCACACCAAAGTCAATGATCACCCATCAACTCCAAACTAAAGTCGGTAGTCGATGATCACCCATCAACTTCGACTAAAGTAGATGATCACCCATCAACTCCCAACTCTCAACATATCACTTAGTGATCAAATCAAATTAATCCAACTCACAACATAATATGAAACTCATGTCCCTCTTGGAAAACAAAAGAAAGCAACCACCCGAAACTCTCTTTCAAAAACAAGTGTACTCATAGGCCTCAAGTAATCCCATGCATCACCCCCATACAGTACAATGACAGGCAGAGTAGAGCTCTAACTGATCGTAACCACTCACCCGACAAAAGGTGTGGTTCCCGATATACTTGCTTCAGTCACCACTATGACACTAGATCCGAAAACATTTAAAAAACCCAACGCGACTCAAAATGTTACACCAAAACCCGAGTACTCTTTCAACACAATATAGTCAACAATTCATTATATAATGTATTTCCACGACGAGTAAACGCTCGAAATATAATAATCCAAATACTATCACAATTATTGCTTCACCCAATGTCACATCATCCATATATATTTCACATAAATATATATATATATATATATATAAATACTTAGTCATCCACTCAGGAATGCCTACTAATACCAACTATAGTTCATACGTATTAAAACCAAGAAATTCATTTTATATTTATGAGCCGTAGCCCTATGAACCGTAGTCCTCAACACAAATCCCACCATCGTCCTGCCTCACCCTGAAGGAGGAACGTAACTGCAATCTTCTTCTCCATGTCGGTACCAACGACCATATCAAAGTAGGTCTCCATGTTCTCGATCCACTGATCGCCAAACAGGAAATTTGTACCACCCTGAAATGACATTGCCCCCTATCTAATGCCCTCCTTAGTCAGCCTTGTTAGGTGAGTAGCATCAACTGCCTCAACAACAGGCAGAACAGGTTGTACCACCTCATTCCCATCATCCTGAGAGGCATCCATGTCTCTACCCCTACCCCTGCCTCTCTGAGGGTCCATCACCTAAGGAGCATAACAACACTTGGTTAACACTTATATAAAACTTAAACACAAGAATAAGTCGTATACAAGAACCGTATTACCTAAGACCCTAATATAAGAAGTATACAATTCCGTAACAAAATCTCTTATGTCAACCAGAGTTCAATCTAGAGGTTCCCATTCCTCAAGGACTAAAACTCAAAAGAAGCTACACAAAGCTCCTACACTCTACTTACAGAGCCGACCTATGCTCTGACCACTTAACGTTCTAGACGACACCTAACACCCGCACATACCCAATGAGTATATCAATACTGAAGAGTATATGAAGGGGATCCGCTGCAGACGGGCCACCACTTGAGTAGTACTGATTGTCACCAAATATGTACCTTATGCTTTGATACCAAACTGTCACGCCCTGAATTTTAAATAAATAAATTCAATTCCGAAATGTGAAACTGAACAAGCACATAGAAAATTCTTCATTTAAATTAAACGATAAAATAAACCGAGCTCACCAACATCAAATACGGACTCGTTCTTTATAATCACATATTAATGTACAAAGAGTTTACAAATTGAACTGATCGACAATTCGATAAGTAAACATACTCACTAAACAGCAGAAGAATAAAATTAACGTACACTGCAACATCCAAGCTACAACCACAACCAATCTTCAGCTCCGATGATGATCACTCGACATTCTAACCTGTACAATAAACCCTACACCATGGAATAGTGCATCGGGTTGAAAAAACAAACCCTGTAAGCTTTTGAAGCAAGTATGAGTAAATCTAAATAACCACAAAGATAACATCTTTTTGACTCGAGAACAATAAATCAACAAGTGATTATCTCCAACAACAAAATCCTTTTATCTTTTCTTTTTAAGGAATACACATGTCACAACCGTGACAAATCAAATCATTATAATGAAAATCGGTAATCCCTACATATAGTTTAGTTCAGGAGATTACATTTAAAATCAACCATTGGAGTGAAAAGAAAAATCAATGAAGAAGTCAAAAAACTCACACTAAAGTCAATGATCACCCATCAACTCCAAACTAAAGTCGATAGTCGATGATCACCTATCAACTCCCACTCCCAACTCCCAACATATCACTATGTGGTAAAATCATATTAATCCAACTCACAACATAATATGAAACTCATGTCCCTCTTGGACAACAAAAGAAAGCAACCACCCGAAACTCTCTTTCAAAAACGCGTGTACTCATAGGCCTCAAGTAATCCCATGCGCCACCCCCATGCAGTACCATGACAGACAGACTAGAGCTCTAATTGATCGTAACCACTCACCCAACCAAAGGCGTGGTCCACGATATACTTGCCTCAGTCACCACTGTGACACTAGATCCGTAGATCAGAAAACATTTACAAAGTCCCATACGACTCAAAATGTTACACCAAAACTCGAGTACTCTTTCTCCACAATATAGTCAATCATTCATGATATAATGTATTGCCACGAAGAGTGAACGCTCGACATATAATAATCCAAATAATATCACAATTATTGCTTCACCCAATGTCACATCATCCATATATATTTCACGTAAATATATATATATATATATATATATATATATAGACACACACACGTAGTCATCCACTCATAAATGTCTACTAATACCAACTATAGTTCATACGTATTAAAACCAAGAAATTCATTTTATACTTAAATTTATTTTTTTACCTGTGAGCCATAGCCCTATGAACCGTAGTCGATCGAGTTCATATTATTTAAAACAAAAAATTTACAATTATCAATCAATTCTGACTATTAAATAACTCGGTTCGTAAATGAACCACGTGAGATTTACTCACCTCAAAATCCCGCTGTGTCTTCTCTTACAGCAAGGATAAGGTATTGACTTGTCTCTGTCAATCACATATGGAATGTACGACACAACTTAGTACACGAATCGAAAATAATTAAGTGTCGACTAAAATCTTGAACGTAATGCCAATCGATTTGAAACATCATCCGAGACCACCCGAGGTCTCCAGAATACTTATACGTTCAATCTATCAAAATAACAAGTCGATCGGATGGCCAAATCCTCACGGATCGAAAACCGATCGAACCAAAAACCCTTAAACTTTGAAAATTCATAACTTGCTCATACGGTTTCCAAAAATTAGAAACTGTATATTGAAATGATCGTATCGATGTTAGAATAAAAAGAGGAATAGAAACTATTCCTAGGGTGGTCGGAAGTGGTCGGAGACCACCACCACAGTGGCGGCCCCGTCGCCGGCTCAAAATCAAAATTTGACAAAACTTCCAAAGAAAAAGATCTTCTTCTCTACAAGTCCAACAACATTTATAACTAGCACAAAGTCAGAATCAAGGCCATTTGCCAGAATTTAACTTGCAATGTTTGAAACCCGAAGAACCCTAGATTCCCAATCTTCAAAATTCGATCACCACGAGTCGAATCGTTGCAAGCTACCTTGGGAGAACCCTTCTACATCCTCTGAGCGCCAAAATCCCCCAAGAATCACCGGCTCTGGTGGCTGGAAACGTGAACTCCAACCAAGGCGATTTGCAGCGTCGCCGCCAAACTTCCAAGCCTTGATGCGTCGTGCACGGGCCGACCCTCGTCAAGAAACTTCACAGGATTGTAGATGGGAGTGAGGCGAAGAGATAGGGACAAGAATCTCGTTCTATAGTGGTCGGACAGTGGAGAATGAAGCCAGCAAAGGTGGCTGGCGGAACTGGGGTCAGGACAGAGGAGAGAGAAAGAGTTTCCGTTTTTGGAAACTTTGGAATTTTCTGATATTTTTTCAGATTTTTCCTATATATCCCAAAATGGAAACTTTTGATGGCCATAACTTCTTCATATGAATTTCGATTCTTGCATTACGCATGTCCACGGACTCGTATCGATGCACCCTACAACTTTCATGAAGGAAGTTTTCACATAATCATAACGTATAAAAATTCAACCCTTGAGACGAAGCGTTTCGAGCGAACAATTGTTAGAAATAATTTATGCTCCACCCTTGAACCACGAAATCGTGTTATCGAACACTTTAATAACACCCAAAACATTTAGGAATTAATAACGAATTTCCGGGTTATTACATCTGTCAAGGGAAGTTTCGCACAGGGCTTTATCGAGTTGGTTTTCTAGCTGAGTTGGTGCGAGGTGGTGGTTGTGGGGTACAGGTCAGGCGATCGATCCCTGATGATGGTTCTTGGCCAACGGCGCCATGAGTAGTCTAATCGATGGCGGTGTGGGATGTCAGGATCTGGATCAGGGATGGGTATTCTGTGGTGGCATCGGCTTGTGGCAGCGTTGCTCGTGGCAATTTGGGTCGTGGATGGTGAGTGGCTGTGGCGGTGTGGATTGTGGCGTTGCAGGTCGTGGTGATGCAGATCGTGGGTCAACGGAGCATGGCCCGACTGGTACGTACGGCGGGGGGAGGGTATGACGATGGGGGACTGGCCCAAACCAGGCTTGATGGACCTTGCGTGGTTTTTCTTTAGTGGATGCCCTCTTGGGTTTCGAGTTTTAGGCTGGGGTTTTTGCCCTGGTCCATAAATTATGTTTTAGTGTAGTCTTTTACAATAATTTCCTTTTAGGAAGCTAATGCACTTTTTGTGCACTCTAAATATCTCTAGCGCCTCTACATTAGTACCAAAGGAGGATCTCCGCTATGTCTACGTACATGACATGTCTAATGAGTGGGTCTACTTCTATGTATCATTGTAAACGAGGCAGAGACTTTGTTAAAGAATCCAATGCAGAACCTTCTTCTTTCAATAGTTTAGAATGACAATCCTAAGTTGGAATTGTCGTGGTTGTTCACGGCCAGGTTTTGTCCCTCAAGAAACCTTTCTATCTTCTTTAGTTGCTCTTGATGTTTTCTATTTAATGGATACTAGACTCGATAAGGATGCTTCAGATAAGCTAGTTTCTATGTTTCCTTTTGGTAATGCTTGTTGTATTCCAGCAGATGGGAAATGTGGTGGCTTGACATTACTTTGGAATGAAATAAATTATAATATTTTAGTTGTTCTTGAACATCCTCGTTGTATTCATTTTTCTGCTAATCTAATCCTAAAAATGCTGATTGCCGGTACATTACATTTTTATACATGTATCCACAAAAGGAAAAACAGCTTGAATTGTGGAATGAATTACTTACTCTCAATACCTCTGCTGATACTGCTTGGTTTCTTATGGGACTATCGTCATTGTACAGAAAACTGTGTGAGCTATCGTCATTGTACCCAAAAAAAATATAGATTATAGAGAAATTAGTCTAATTTAACTGATTGCTAATTAGCAGACAGGTTTTGGATCCTGGTTCCGCCACTGATGCATATGTAAGGATGTGTGTGTTGATATGTCCGAATTAAATTGGGATGAAAATATGTTGAAAAGTCATTTTCATGAACCTCCTCATCTGCATTTCCACATGGTGGTGCAGCACCATGGAATAATCCTCAAGAACACTATATATTGTGGCATGCAGGAGCACAAACTTCTTCACTCATTCAAATCCAATTAAACTAAACTAGTATGTAAAATGCCATCCCGGCCAATTAACTGGCAGGTGCAATTTTTTTGGGAGGGAATGGGACTTCATGGATTTATACCATCTTACTCTCATTCTGGGCGTCCATTGCCTCTGTCTTTTAGCACCATTTCAGTTCACTTGGGGTGCACTTTGGGTGGCAATATCACTATATTTGGTGTCGGGTATGGGTGTAACTATCTCTTACCATCAGAACCTTGCCCACCAGAGCTTTAAGGTCCCCAAATGGCTTGAATACTCGCTCGCTTATTGCGCAGTTCTATCACTTCAGGTCTCATTCGAACTTAATCTCTGTCTTGGGGGATTCCGTCTGCTAGCAGTATAATTTCACCATACAGTGCTAAGTAGACCCATGAGTTTTAGAAATTCTTAATTTGGATTTAGATTGGTTAAGTAGAAAACCTATTATATGGATGTTTTCAATGTGAAGGAGTTCAAGGAATCATGTAGAGAACCTTTTTATATATATGTGGGATCTTTCCCTTGTTGTGCAGGGTAGTCCACTTGAATGGGTGAGCAGCCATAGATACCACCATCAATTTACAGACAAATTGAGAGACCCTCATAGCCCCACTAAGGGATTTTGGTTTAGTCACGTGAATTGGGCGTTCGATTATCATTCTCGGTTTGGAAGCGTATGAATCTGAATCTCTCTCTCTCTCTCTCTCTCTCTCTCTCTCTCGTTATAACTCTCTTTATTTTTAGTATGACGGACAATTGATGAAGAACGTGGGAGATTTGGAATGCTAACTATACTATAGGTTTCTTCATTATACCTACTTCCTTCATTCAGTTCTTCTTGGAGTTGCACTCTATGTGGCCGGAGGATTAGTGGTTTGGGGAATGGTAAAATTTCATTTCACTATTCTGTTTTGGGTTTTTATCACCACTAAAGTCCAAACTTTCTTGCACTGGATAGAATGATACCCAACTTTTAAAAGAGATCAAAAAGGTACCTAGACCTATAAAAATTGATCAATTTCATACCCAACTTTCAAAAGTGATAAAAAATGTACCTAGATTTTAAGAAATTGATCAATTTCATACCTCCGTCCATTTTCCGTCACATCTCGATTCAAACTAAGAGTATATACAACCTTTTACTCTTTTTTCTTGCTTATGTGAAAGTAGTTGGATCAATGGTTATTAAGCAACAGAACTACGTGAAAATACAATGGTCTCGCCGTCACCGATGACACCACAAAATTGTAATTCAAATTCGAAAGTTTTGCAAAATTGGAATCCGAAACTGAATACAAAGATGCACAGATGCAACATCAAACCCATAAATTGAAGTGATTTGTGGTCAAATGAGTCATCAACCATTTATAACCCAATTTTCTTCTTCTATAGAATTAAAATCCTTCATTCAATTTCAATTCCACCATCTTAGAAACAAATAAGGTCGGGATGTTTCCCACCTTCTGAAAAAAGAAGAGAATCAATAAGATAAAATAAAAAATAATTAAAAAAAAGTTTTTGTGTGAAAATACTATTATAACCCAAAAAACATCTCACATGCACCGCACGTGATCAATTTTAATAGAGAAGTGATGGAAAATAAACCAAGGTATTAAGTTGATATTTTTTAAAAGTTTAGGTATCATTTTGATCAATTTTAAAAGTTGGGTATCATTATGTCCAGTGCAAAAAATCTAGACACCATTGGTGATAAAAAATTCTTCTGTTTTTGCTGAAAACCATCTCTCTCTTTTTTTTTTCCACAAATTATTTAACCTTTTTGCCCTTACCTTTGTAGGTAAGCGTGGTAGTCGTTTCACAAGTTACTTTTTCAATAAATTCTATTTGCCACACTTGGGGAAAACAAATATGGGATACTGGTGATGCGTCTAAAAACAACTGGTAATATAGAAAACGATTTTCTGATGAGATTACGTATTATTAAATTAACATATTGAATTTAATTGCTTAATTAGGTTGTTTGGATTGCTGGCATTCGTAGAAGGTTGGCACAATAATCACCATGCTTTTGAGTACTCAGCTCGACAGGGCTTAGAATGATGGCAAATTGATACTAGTTGGTATGTGATTAAGTTTCTTCAAGTTGTGGGTATGGCCACAGATGTGAAACTGCCAATTGAGATTCAGAAGAAACGAAAAGCTCTGGCAAAAAATTCGATCATGAAGGATAAGTAATTTGACAATTAGCCATATATATGGCATTCTTGCTTATTGGCCACATCCTGGACTAGTAAGTCCTACATCTCCTCATGTGGTTGGGAATAAACTTTTGCTATCTAGATGTATGAACATTGATAAGTGTTTATGCCTCGATTGTGATTTTGGCCACGGGAGTATCCGTGAGCTGATTGCAATTATAGCTTTTATCGGTGAAGTATGAATATTTTCTTTCAGCCTTTATTAAATAAAAGTTATGTTCAGTTGGGGGTTCCTATATCCTCCTTCCCTTAGTAGCTTCTTAGCTACCATTTGTACTAATGTTAAAAAAAAAAAAAAAAATCATCTGTACTAATATAATAGATAATGAAACAAATAAGTAGCTCACAAAGTTTCACCCAAAATTTGGATAATTTTCTCTCAATTTCCACCATTTCTTTTCGAAAATTTGTCGATATCGAAATTTTCGGAATATTTTCCTCGAAATTTTCATTTTTCAAACTATCGATATTTCCTTGATACTCGATATTTAGGTCATTGTATCAAACCAAAAAGAACTAATGCTAGACTCTAGTCAGAATGACCATTACATACTCTTCTGTTGGCACAAGTAGAATATACAGAAAAGAAGTTGTAGTACTACCACGGTGGTACATAGAGATAGGTCCACTAAATTGATTATCCAACACTTATTTATTCCTCGCAAGCCTATTAAACTATGAAACATAGAACATAGAACATAAACTTCCTACAAACATAAAGAACATATTCACCAATTGTTGTGGCTTTTTAGTAGGTCTATGTTTTTTTTTTAGACATTTGCATACATATCTTTCCTTAGATTACACTTTAACCCAGGTGAAAGGATGCATATATCCGTAGGTTTGACAATATTTGTTCTACTACTTTTTTTTTTTTTGAAGGAAATGAGGTCAGCCCTTTATTATACTGAAAACAAATTACATCAAAGGAACTCCAGCTACAAGTGCAGCCATGAGAAAATTAGGAGCAGAAAAATAAAAACAATCATCTTCGAGTCTACTACCCAAAGCAGCTAAACAATGAGCAATTGAATTGGCCTTCCTATCAACATGGACAACCCTCAAGTTGATGTGAGTCTCAAGCAGCAAACTCACATCCTCATATATCCGACCCAACACCGAGGTATTAACAGAAGTCTGACCAATTTGTCGTTGCACCTCTTGTGCATCTGTTTCTAGAACAGCCGGCATAAAACCTTACTCCATAGCAAAAAGCATTGCATGTTGACATGCTAGAACCTCAGCATGTTCTGCAAAAACCAGACTACTCAAGGGTCCTGCCCCTCCTGCAAGCATGGCACTGTTAAAATCCCTAATCAAGAAACCAAACCCTCCCTTCCTTGTAGCGTGATGAAATGAACCATCTACGTTAATCTTCACAAGACCCACTGTAGGAGCTTCCCATTTTACAACTCGTCACCTCGACTAGTACTATTTGGAGACTTAGAGTTAAGCACACAGAACTCTTGTATGCGAGACACAGCCCTCAAGACCACACCACCGGCTTGACTGCTCTTCCCTTCCCATTCTTTACTATTCCGCTCTCTCCAAATGATTCAAAGTAAGTAAACCAGTTCACCACAATCCTTTAGAGCTAAACTATTAACACAATAATTCAACCAAGGTAGCAGCTCAAGATTCTCAGCTTGAGGGTGATAACAAACCTGTCTCAGCACCCCCATGACTCTGTAAGACTTGTTTCGTGTAAGGACAATCACGACAAATATGAAGGGTTGACTAAACAGAAACTCCACACAAGATGCACAACTGTGACTCCAACACTACACATTTTGAAACTAACCGTTCAAGAGACGGTAGTATATCATGACACACCTTCCAAATATAGACCTTTGCCACATTTGGAACCATCACTTTCCAAAGTTTCTTCCAGAAACCTCCATTAACCGGCAACATTAAAGGGCTAAAACAAGTAGAATTAGTAAAAGACAACCGGTAGGCAGATTTGACTAAAAATTTACCATCCCTTTCCAACTTCCAAACTAACCTATCAGAGACTGCCCTTGAAATAAGCTTCTATTAAGGCTAGCATTCCAGAGACCAGATGCACCAATTAGGTCCCTGACCTTAGTCACAGCTGCCAATGCAGTAACATGTTTGTTTGGCTTACCACCTAGTAGCTCAGGGATCCGGGAATCTGACCAAATATCTACTGTCTCCCCATCCCCAATCTGCCAATATGAGTTATCTTTCAAGAGTTCCCTAGTAGAGAAAATGCTCCTCTAAAAGTAAGATGGGGAATCATGAGACCAAGCAGACCAAAAGGAACCATCCGGAAAATATTTAACCTTATACAGACGAGCAATCAAAGAAGAGGGATTGGTAATCACCCTCAATGCCTGTTTGGCTAACATTGCAGAATTGAAATTGGCAAGACTACGAAAACCCAAGCCCTCCTCCACCTTCGGATTACATAAGGCATTCCAAATCTTCCACTAAATCTTCTTTTTATCCAAAGTTGATCCCCACCAAAACCGGGCACACATTTGTTCCAAATCGTCACAAAAAGCTTTTGTGAGTTGAAAAACACTCATAGCATAAGTAGGAAGAGCATGAGCTACCACCCGAATGAGAATATCTTTACCTGCCCCACTTAACAGCTTCCCTTGCCAAACCTCAAGTTTCTTAGCTAAATTATCCTTAATATACTGGAAAGTAGCTGTTTTTTTGCTCCCCACATATGTAGGTAACCCAAGATACTTCTCATGGGACTCCACTACCTGCACCCCCAAAAAGTGAGAGATTTCCTCTTGTAGAACTCCCGTAACATTCTTACTGAAAACCACTGAACTCTTATTAAAATAGACCAACTAACCTGAAGCTCTTCCATATGTCTCGATAACCTCCTGTAATTCATAGCAAGCCTCAAGCGAAGCCTGGACATATAACATACTGTCATCCGCAAAGAGAAGATGATTCACTGATGGAGCATTATCACATATTTCGATTCCTGGCAGCAGTCCTAACCGTTGTTTTTGCTGTAGTAGCGCAGAGAAACCTTCAACCCTAAGTAAAAAAAAGTACGGGGATAGTGGATCATCTTGCCATAACCCTCTTCTCGAACACATAGCCCCTGGGCTTCCCTCGTACCAAAAAAGAGTATCTCACTGAGGTAACACACTGCATAACCATAGCTATCCAATCTTGTGCAAACCCAAAACGAAACAATACCTTCTTGAGAAAAGACCAATCCATTCTGTCATAAGCTTTACTTAAATCAAGCTTCAAAGCCATCACGCCATCATTACCTGCCCTTTTGTTATGTACACAATGCGCAATCTCATTAGCCACCAAAATATTATCAGTAATCAACCTCCCGGGCACAAAAGCACTCTGGAAATGGGAGATTAACACCGGTAAAATCAGCTTTATCCTATTGGCCACCACCTTTCAACATATCTTATATATAACGTTGCAAAGAGCAATTGGACGCAAGTCCGACATCTGCTCTGGATTGTTCACTTTTGGGATTAGACAGATGTGAGTGAAATTGATTTCACATAATAACTGACCTGATAGTAAAAAACTTTGCACCGCAGCTGTTACATCCTCCCCAATAGTCTCCCAATAATGCTAGAAAAATAAAGGCGGCATACCATCTGGACCAGGCGACTAGCACATCGAATTTCGTATATGTAGCACATAGTTGATCATTCATAGCTTGTGTGACACAAGGTTGAATGGCTGCAAGGGTGGTTTCTACCGCTTCAAAATCCATAGCTTGAGTAGTAAACATCCTGGAAAAGTAAGATGTTACAACTAGTTCCATGCCTTTATCATCCTCATGCCAAACCCCATTCTCATCAAAAAGACCCAGAAGCATGTTTTTCCTTCGCCTGTTCGACGCCTTCCTATGGAAGAAACTTGTATTCCTATCCCCCTCCTTCAACCAGGTAACTTTGGACCTTTGCCGCCAAAAGGTTTCCTCCTGCGAAAGAAGAGATTGTAGACAATCCAACAAACTCTTCTTCTTAGACTGCACTGCTTCTGTAATGGGAACATCCATAAGCACCTCCATACACTCACGAATACCCAACATACTAATCTGCCTCGCGCGAAAAGCCTGTTTTGCCATTTATCCAACTTCATACGTGTGTGCATAATCTTCTTGGTCACACAGTACATAGGAGTTCCAGTCACATCAGTATTCCACGCCTCTTTAACTACACCATCACACTCTTGATGTTGCAACCAATATGCCTCAAATTTAAAACGATAATGTCGTGGCCGCTAAACCAAAGGCACTGAACTAGCCTGTAGCAGTATGGGGACGTGGTCAGAGTCGCTTGGAAGTAGGTGACGTTGTTTGGAATGGCCAAAGAGATCACACCAGGTAGGAGTACAAACTGCTTTGTCAAGACGCAATTGAGTCTCAAAATTCCACCAAGTGCACATAGATCCAAAAAAAACCCTAAATCCAGCAAATCACAATAACCCAAAGCCTCCCTAAAGCCCCTCATCTGTATCTCTGTTCTCACAGGACCATCAATCTTCTCAGAACTGTTGAGAATTTCATTAAAATCGCCGATAACGTACGACCTAAGGGAGCGAATCCAGGTCACTCAACTCCCGGAGTAACGCCCATGAACGATCCCTGTCCACTATTCTGGCAAAGCCATAAAAACTAGTCAACCGCCAATTTGGCTCACCCGCTACTCCCTCAATCATCAGATCAATATGATGTGTAGATGAAGTGTGCACCTGAACCTGAACTTCATCATTCCAAAACATACCTAGGCCCCCAGAACTTCCATCGCTCAGAACCTCCTTAAAATGTTGAAACCCTAAAGCTTTATGCAGATCAAGAAAATCCGATCTGCGGCTGATCTTTGTTTCACAAAGAAACACTATTTGGGAACCTCCTTCAACACCCTACGTGTTGTATCATTGCAGATTCCCCTGCAATTCCAACTTAAGATATCCATGTTCATGGCCATGCAGAACCCTCGATCTAGAACCCTAGAAGCAACCCTAGGTCGTAAAGCCCAAGGTCAAAGATGTAAAGCACGTTCATTTAACATCAAGTTTGGTAAAACAATAAAAAGGTGCGATATAAAAAAATTCAGGTCCGTTTACGATTTTACCGCGATTTGAAGAAGCATGGTAAAGGCCTGCTTTTTACTGAGATTTCCAACAGCATGCGGAGCTGTGAGACTTAAATGGAGGGTAAGATTTGTTATACACTATCCTGGAACTTTGTTGTGCATTTGATCGAATATTGAAAGAGCACTTAGATGGAGGGTAAGATTTGTTCGTAAACTTTCAATTTTGACTCATCAGTGTATTTGGAATTTAGTGTTTTCAGATGTAGAACTCTTGGAGATCTACAATACCATTTTGCAATCTTAAGTTGAAACGGAGCCTATATTGTTAATTCGATTAAAGGGGAAATATCACCAATGGTCACTGAGTTATGACTTATTCGACACTTAATTCACTGTATTTTCAACAATATCAATTAACTCACTCAGTTTTACATCCGTCTTTCACTTAACTCACTGCCGTTAATTCTACCGCTAGAAGCCGTTAAAATTGAGGGTATATTTGTCAAAACACATAAAAATCATTTTTAACTTAAAAAAAAACTACATTTATTAGACATTTTTTCAATTTTTTTTAATATATGAAATTTCTAATAAAAAATAATTTTTTAAAAGATAGAAATGCATTCTTTTTTAGTGTTTAGACAAATATACCATCAATTTACATTTATTATACTTAAAAAAAAAATTAATTTCTGAGATTTCTAATAAAAAATTATTTTTTTAACTTAAATATAATTTGAAAAAAAAATTGTCTTTTAAAAAAAAAAAAAAGAAGAAGTTAGAAATGCATATTTTTAGTGTTTAGACAAATATACCCTCAATTTTAATAGATTTTAACGGCAGAATTAACGACAGTGAGTTAAGTGAAATACGGATGTAAAACTGAGTGAGTTAAGTGATATTGTTGAAAATACAGTGAGTTAAGTGTCGAATAAGTCATAACTCAGTGACCATTGGTGATGTTTTCCCTTGATTAAATGATATGATTTTTTTTTTTTTTTGGTATTTAACTTTAATATTTCTTACCTTACGTACTTAACTATCAGTCTCTTTAGTAAATGTGGCAAATCATCTGAGATATGACTCATGCATTATACAGGAAAGTTAATGTAATTGTGTATTTACCCACAAATATTGATCCACCCACTTATAAGTTATATTATATGGTAAAATAAAAAAAAACATATATATTTGTGTGTGAGAGGAAACTTTCACTTTCTGCCTCTCTCTTCGCCATTATATTAGTGATTTTAATTCCGTGCGCATTATGATAGTTTGTGGCCTTACCAAAAGTCTTCTTGCATCCTTCATTCGGGCAGTACTGCACCTATCTTAACCAGATGATTGAATATCCTAGAAGTGCGACTTCAGACAAGGGCATAACACTCTGTGGGGATATGGTGGCTTTTTTACATTGTGTAGTGACCGGGCCATTCTTTTCCTCCTCTGATTCTTCCTCTCTGTGTCATTAATCAGTGGCGTAGGAGTTGATAGGTTGTCTTCAAGATGATCTCTCTCATGTGCGGTCAATCAGTAGGCAAAAGTCACTTGCAAGCTGGAGCTAGGGCTTAGGGTTTTAGCATTGGATGCGTACTAAAGGTGCCCACATCTTGATCAGATAACAAAATAAAGCTTACATTAAATGATAAGTACGTAGATTTCTTTTGTTATCAAGTAAAATGGTGCCCTTGTGACCGGCCTATATTAATTGCAACAAAATGAGGCGCCTTGTTTCCATACCCGTACTACAAGCGAATAGAAGAAGAAATCTGCAAGGTCACCATCAATATCTGCGACTTTCTTCCACCATCAAACCTTCCACAGGACAACACTAATTGCTCTTCCGCATTCACCCACCTCACAGCATCGAAGCTATCAGTTTCCACATCCACTTCAATCAGTCTGCGCTCTAAGACCAGTTCCAATCTAAGCTTGATGGCGAGCACTTCGGTTAAACACGTACATGCACTGTGCTTCCTTGATCAAACTATTAGAGAGGAAAGATTTCACATTAGAAAAGTGACAAAATATAATATAACTTATAAGTGGGTGGATCACACCTAATTGTACTAAAGCCTTTTGTGATTAAAACTCAACACCTAACAGGTGGTTAAGTTGGGATAATATCAGTACAAGGTCACGAGCCATACTTGTCGCTGTTCAACATGGTATCAGAGTGTGTCTCACTCCAATTGAGTCTCCAATTGTTATGGGCTCGAATTTGGGTTCCTTATATTGCCGTTGGAAAATTCCGATTGGATTGTTACCAAGTATTCGATATGGGCCTTGGATTGTTATATTTTGCCAAGTCTCCGATATGAGACTTATGTCCCAATTTCCAATGTAAGAATTAGATTGTTAATTGATTCCACGTGCAGACCTAGAGTTATGTTGCACGTGAGAGGGCGTATTGGATAAGAAATATCTCACATTAGAGAAGTAACAAAATATAATATAACTTATAAGTGGGTGGATCACACCTAATTTTTTACCGAGACCTTTTGTGATTAAAACCCAACACTTAACGGGTGGTTAAGTTGGGATAGTATCGGTACGATGATGGGTCACGAGCCACGCTTGTCGCTATTTAACACAAACTGGCAAACTGCTGCCCTGCTCGGCCCACTGCCGGCATCAAGAACCCAAACTCATAGTGCAGCTAGCACCTCCAAACTGCATGCCCAAGATTTCATTGAAAGCCCCGTCACAGTTCAACTTTAATCTCCCCATCACATGTGGCCTCCATCGAACTACCCTCTCTTCCTCTAATCCTCTCTTCTAATTCGGGTTGGATCAGACCTTCCCACTGTCCTCATCGTATCTTGGACCTCAACTATCTGTCAAACCCTGCTCTTAACAATGTTAGGAGTGAAGTGTTACCTGGATCGCGGGTCGTTGCGGAACGGGTACGCGGTACGCCAGTCTCTATGGAACGCGGTACGCTAATATATATTAGCTAAAATTTTTAATTAAAAATAAATTACATATGATAAATATAATTATAAAAAAATAATAAATAGATACCACACTATAAATAAAAATCAGGATTCCTAAACATATTTCTAATTGCTTATTTGGAAACATAACTTTTTTACGTAAATATCCCTTATACATATACTATGAAAACTACATCAATTTAAAAGGGTAAACAAGTAAAATTAAATATTAGAAGTTATAAGGAATTAGGTTAAAAATCTTTTAGATATTATCATTTTTTTCTTATCAGAATAGTCATTATCTTCTTCAGAAAAAGGAGAAGAAGATGAACTACCCAACCAATTTGTTGCAGAAGTCTAGCAATGGACGAAGTCCAGAAACAAGCGCACCAGAGCTAATGCAGAAGATGGGACCGCTGAGTAAATATGGGATCGCTGGAGTCACCGATCTGGTTCGCGATCGTACCACGTTTCGGGTCGAGCGATCGGGTTCGCGGGTCGCCGGCAAACATAGCGATCCCGGCATCTGCACGACTTCATTACCATGCAGCCTCCGCCTTCTTTCTCTCCCTCCAGTTAATCCATAATAGAATTAAGAAGCTGAAGCATCTTCTCAATTAATATCTTCATGGTCATGGACTACTCGAGGAAAAGATTAAAAAACAAGGATACCTATTCGATGCCAAATTAGAATAATATTAATACCTCAACCTTTCCAACACCGCCACACTTTGATCACAGCTTCCAGGTTGTGTGTAAGGTTGATTCTCTAGCCTGGTTGCACCGAAAACAAACAGCAGATCGAGGTTGTAATTCTTTTGCAATGCAAAGCTTCGATTCCATGCATGCATGGGACAAACCCCGTCGAACACCCCCTCAGAAAAGTGCTGCATTTTAGGAGGCATTTTCAGTTTTCATAAGTGCCTCCGCCGATCATTACGCATATTATCTTGATGACAAACGAGCAAAGAAAGTAAGAGACTACACTTTTTCAAATCCGCTATATTTTCTAGAGCTATGAGAACCCCATAATTGTACTGTATCTCGATCTCGACTCTAATAGTGGAGAACCACACTCACTTGAAATTTGAAATTAGCCATGTCCGTCGTCTTTTATTTGTTCTTGATTAGGGTTACCTTTATTTATCTGATTAAGCTCCAATGTAAATTTAGGGAGATCATTTTGTCTTATTGATTGACTGAACCAGTGGTCAAAATGTCAACGAATTTTATATTTTTATTGTTAAAGACTTAAAATAGATTGTAGAAGGAAAAGATGGCTATAGGATATGAAGACTTCGACTGCTACTAGAAATTGAAATTAACTGGCCATGGCAGATGCAATTAACACTGGACAATTAATCATGGTCATCCAGTCCCCATCGCCATACGGGAAATCAAGATGGTGACAGTGTACATAGAGGGTTTTTTTTTTTTTTTTTTTTTCCTCTAAAATTTGCATGGGGTAAAGTTGGGTTAGAGGAGGTATACATACAAAATTAAAAGATCTGAATAGGACCACTTCATAAAAACAAACCAAGATTAAAGAAAGAAAAATATAGTGATCACTATGCTAAAAAAGCTATCAGACGACACACATCAGACGACAGAAGGGTGATTTTCTGTCGTCTGATTTTTTCAGACGACAGATATACTAAATGTGTTGTCTGAATACATAGAAAAACCATACTTGTTTCATTTTGAAGATATGGTTAGATTCATACGACAATTAAATGCCGTCTGAAAAGATTGAAATTTTCTATATTGAACCCTAGCAGAAATTTTCGAATTCCCTCCAACAAGTTTTAGTCTTTTCCCTCTCAAATGCTCAAACCCTATAGCTGACTAGTCAATAGAGTGTTATTCAAACAACACAATTTCTTAATTGTGTTGTCTGAACAAGGTGAGCTTGACTGATTTTGTTTCAAAGTCTCTTTTGGCATAACACTCGTTCACCTTTTCCCATATGTGCTCACTCGCTCTCCCTCTCTCTTTTTCACCTTCAGTGACATAATCCCCTTTAATCCTTATGATCAATTTCTCTCAGTCCTTGTTCAAATCCGATCACAATTAATGGAGCCAACGTCGTCCTTCTCCTTGCTTTCCATCTTCGAGAAGAAGACCACCCAAATCAATCTCTACCACCATCTCCTAAATACTCTCTCTCTCTCTCTCTCAAACCCTGTTTCTATCTTAACCTAAATTTCCTGATTCTCTCTCTCTCTCTGCCTAAGCTGTGACTCAAACCCATATCTCAATTCTCAAAGGATTAATTGTAATTGGAAGGACCAAAGGATGTAGAAAGGGGATCTCGCTCCGTTCCTAGCATCTGTCAATCCCGACTGTCAGTTCGCTCTCTCCAGCTCCAACGATGGTGAGCTCCGTCTCTGGAAGATGGAAGCCATCACCGAATCTTAGGTTTCTTCTTCAATCCAAGAGAAACCCAAAGGAGGAGAAATTATGCAGTTCCGCGGCTCTCCTGGTACTGCCAAACCCAAAGATGACGAGGCTGCTTGAGATGGAGACGAGCCCAGTTGCTGGAAGCATGTGGACGTGGCCGAGGTACCGAATAATTGAATCAATGCTTGATTCTATTTGATTTGAGGTTGTAATTTTGTGATATAGTTTACACATTTTTGTTAAATTGTACTTGGTTTGCTCTATGGTGTGTTTTCAGGTTTGGTGTTTGATGTTCTTCATTTAATTTTTTTCCATTGTTTCTTGCTTTCAAGTCAAACTAATTTTCTTTGTTCTAGGTGATTAAAGCTTTGTTATTTTCATTTATTTTGTGCTGCTATATCTTTGTCTGGTTTCGGATCCAATATTCTATGAATTTTTGGTTGTGAACTTAGATGGTGATTTCTGATTATTTCTACATCTCTAGTTTCCCACATATTTTTTTCAGGCTAGTAAGGGTAAGTAATTGCTTGGTAAAGTTTGTTATGTTTCCTTCTGACACTTTGGTGTTAGAAATTGGGTGTTTTTGGTTCTACGATGCCTATCAAATGTATTAATGTATTAATCCTCTATTTTCTTTTGTACTTGGAACTTATGTGAACTGTTTTGGGATTAGTTTTGGATATTATTTATTTAGAATTATATTAACAAGCTTATTACAATTTTAGATGGCTTATGTTCAAAAAGGAGTTTGACAGCAGCTATGTGGGATTTATGAAGGATGGAGCCAAGTGGTTGGTGAAGAACACTGAAATCCTTCTTTGTATGCAGCTATCTCAAGTAAGTTCAAATTTCCTATCTTTTCAAGTAAGTTCGTTCTGTTTCAGTCTTTCCAAGAGTTTGGGTGTGATTTGTTGTAAATGTGGTATAGGTGGCTGGATTTGTAAAATACAATGTGGGTGTTAGCAATTGGTATTTTATTTGTTGTAGCAATTGATTGGCTGTATTAGCTGCTGAAAGCTAAGGCTTGAGGTAGGGAAAGCAAACTTTTCTCTATAGCTTTGATTATGATTTGGTATGTAATTGGTGTGATTGTGTTGGAACATTTTCCTCTGCGATTTTTAAGTGCAATTTGACAAGTAGAGAGTCACACCCCAAACATCTAACCAGATTGTAGATGGTTTAGTTTAATTAGTTAGTACTACCTGGGATATGAAAAGCCAAATGGGTTATTAATGCTTCATGCATCCTCTTTGTATTCCCTTGTTTACTCTCCAATGTAGTAGCTATTCTTTTGGCTTGTAAGCTAGTTCTTTTTGTTGTGTCTCTCTTGTTTACTCTCAAAACAAACCAACTTTAAGATCAAAACTTCATATTGTGGTAAAAACAGTTTTGTTGAATTTTCTGAGAAAGCTGCTGATCTGTTAACTTTGAGCTTTGTGTTGCCCTACTTAATGATCTCCAAATGTCGTGAAATTTTGATATATTTCTGTTCTACTAGTTAAATAATGATCTGGAAAGTTTCACCTTATTTCGATGTATAATGAATCTTCAGTATTTTTTCTTTTGAATCTGGTCTGCTTTGGCAAAGTTCCAGAATTTTTAGTGTACCCTCTAATTTTCTGCTGAGATTTGAACTTCTATTTAAATCATTTAACCTATGGTCTTTGTATATATTGAATTAGACATTCCAATAGTTGTTTCAAAATTGATTTCTTGTCAATTGGTTGTAAAATGTATTTTTGGTAGATTTTCTATTTTGATTTGGCTACTGCTATATTTTTCTGAAACTTGACAGTTCAGTCTATTTTTATCCATCATTTCCCTTAGTTCTCGAACTCTGATTAGTTTTAAATTTAAGTATGTCGTACCTAAATATGTCAGCTTTCGGTCTGGAAAATTTCAACTTTATTGTTGCACAAATGAATTTTTCGTAAATCCAAAAAGCCAAACTGTTCCTGCCTAAATGTTACACTTTAAGTTGTGTCAAATTTGGTCTTTTTCTGAATTTATTTTGCACGAGATCGCTGGGAGAATGAAGCCTATGAATGCTGGGACAAGCAGAGCTAAGGTGAGTCTAGTAATGGAGCCTTTTCAAAAATTGATGATAAACCGTTTGATTTATTGTCTTTGAAAAACTGTGCAGCCAAAAATTGATAGTTTTATTGTTCTATATCCCAAACGGTTTGTTTTGATTCTCTTCCTTTGGTTGAATTTTGTTGCAGAAGGAGTTGAAGCACCTGAAGATTTTGGGATTGGCAGTGATTTACATAATGATGTTTGTATTGAATCTGTACGAGTACACAAAGAAGAACTTGGGGCCTCTGAGATCGATTATGTGGACTGTGGAGGTTGCTATGATCAATATTGTTGCTCCAATCTACTGGAGATTCAAAGTTTCTATGATCAATATTGTTGCTCCAATCTACCGGAGATTCGAAGGAGTGCCTGATGATTTCCTTGGTTTACTCAACACGAAGGTAAATCACTCTTATCCCTTCTTACACAGGGTTATATAAATGGTAAGAAATTTTGTTTGATTTTCCAGATAAACTATCAGTTGTAGCACTGAAATGATATATATCTGAAATGTCTGGTAAAATATATTGCTAATGTCTGGTAACTGGTGTCTCATTTATTCCTTGTACGTACACACCTTTCCTATTAATTGCTTTTAACAGCAAAATTTCACTTGACTTGATTTGACTAACAAAATTGGAGATCTATCCTCTGATCAATCAAGGGATAATTTGATGGTCTATTTGAAAGTAGCATGCCCTTTCTTTTTTGGCTCTATTTGAAACAATTAACTTGCCCCACCCGCGTTCTGCTACCATATTTTCTCCACTTCAGCACTAATACTGTTCTGCTTCTGTCTGACATCGATTACTATTCTGCGTCTGCATGCATTCAGCCTGTTCATAGTGTGGCTCTATTTTGGCCTAGTTTACTTCTCTCCTTCTGTTCTACTTCATTTCCCTAAGGTTATATTCTATCTCTTCATTTGCTTCTCTGCTAGTTGTGTGTCGTACATCATCAAGTGACCTATTCCATCTTCATGTGCTCAAACATAGAAGTCTTAATATCATATTCTCTTTGGTAGTTTAGCATATGTCACTGAATTAACAATAGTTCAACCGAGGGAATAGATTCCAATACATGGCTATATCAGACAACAGGCAAAGATACATGCCCCTATTTGATGACCGGATGTTAGATAGTGAGTCGTGCCCTTTTACATTAAATTAGTGAATTTTGATCCTACACCTGTGGAGAATATAGTGCTTTTCTCTGTATATGTATTTTGTTATGCATAGGATGGTTTGTTTTCTGATTCATTTGTTACACAATTTCTTGACATGCAGGTGGATGACAAGTACCAATACTCATGTATGAATAAAGAAAATCAAGTTCATGGTTAGGTATGGTTGGGTTTGCACCAACCCACCATTCAGCAATGAATTTTGATGAAGCTTTTTTTTTTTTCCTGATAGAAATGACAATATATTAATGTTTGTGTTTATCGGTATAGTTTGAGCTTTGAGAATTTAAGAGTGATGCAAGATGTACTTGTGTTAACGCTTGGATCCGTTGGGGATCTAATTAACGTAAAGAATGAGAGAGAGAGAGAGAGTGACACGAGATGTATAGTGGTTCACCTCCCGCCTTAGCGGGAGACTACGTCCACTTGAAAGCTTATACTAGTGTGTCGAGCCTTGCGGCCCAAGTGCATTACAAAGTGTGTAATGGAGTGTGTTGAATGGTGTTTAAGTGGGAGGAGGCATTCCTTTTATAGGGGAAGGAGGCTCCCTCATTTACATTTTCTTAGATGTGGGACTCAAAGTTACTATTCTAGTCTAGAAAAGCATATTGTGGAGGTAACTTGGCAAGGCCGGGAAGGTGGCTTCCCGGCTACGGATTTGCGACTTCCGGATACCGTAGCGTAGCTTGAACATAGGGCTACAAGATGCATGTCTCGGTTGGGCCTCACCATGGCTCGTGGATGTCCCAAAGTGGGTGTTACTTATGCTTGGTGATGTAGAGAACTAGCTTGCTAGTGTAGGTATAAACAAGTCCCCGAAGTCCCCGAGTAAGAGTAGCTTCTTGGTTGGGGAGTTCAAATCATGAAGTCATCAAGCATAAGTAACCGGGCGGCACGGAGCCCCTACAAGTCCCCGAACTCCGTAAGCAAGAAGGGACTCGTGAACCTGCAAAACAAAGACAAAAAACAGGCATATGTAGGATTCTCGTTGTATTGGGCAACAAATGTGAGTTGCACTTATATGCGTTTGGCATATACGAACGTACGGGGTGCATGATACATGTTGATGTATACACTCGAATGGCGCCGAGTACGATCGCTTATGACGTACAAACTCGAGAACGCGTATGGTCGTGTGAGCATATTGATTGCATACGATAAATGTAAGTTGTATGAGCGCTGCGAAGGTAAACGTTTGTAATTCGTGAATGATGAATACGTGAACGCTTAAGTTTGTTTGGTTGTCGCTCATGTTAATGGAACGCTAAAAGAATTCAATTTGTCACGGGCGACAGATGGTAGAAGAATTCAATGTTCCATTAACGTGTTGTGTGTCGAGTAGACATGAGTGTAAAGCTCGAGGATTGCCGGGCAGGCATGAGCGGAAAAGTCAGGGTTGCCGGGAAGGCATGAGCGGGAAGCTCGGGGGTTGCCGGGAAGGCATGAGCGGAAGCTCGTGAGCGGAAGCTCGTGGGTGCCGGGAAGGCATGAGCGGAAGCTCGGGGTGCTGGGAAGGCATGAGCGGAAGCTCGCGGTGCCGGGAAGGCATGAGCGGAAGCTCGGGGTGCCGGGAAGGCATGAGCGGGAAGCTCGTGGTTGCCGGGAAGGCATGAGCGGAAGCTCGGGGTGCCGGGAAGGCATGAGCGGAAAGCTCGTGAGCGGAAGCTCAAGGGTTGCCGGGAAGGCATGAGCGGAAGCTCGGGGTGCCGGGAAGGCATGAGCGGAAGCTCGGGGTGCCGGGAAGGCATGAGCGGAAGCTCGTGAGCGGAAGCTCGTGGGTGCCGGGAAGGCATGAGCGGAAAGCTCGTGAGCGGAAGCTCAAGGGTTGCAGGGAAGGCATGAGCGGAAGCTCGGGGTGCCGAGAAGGCATGAGCGGAAGCTCGGGGTGCCGGGAAGGCATGAGCGGGAAGCTCGTGAGCGGAAGCTCGTGGGTGCCGGGAAGGCATGAGCGGAAGCTCGGGGTGCCGGGAAGGCATGAGCGGAAGCTCGTGGGTGCCGGAAAGGCATGAGCGGAAGCTCGTGGGTGCCGGGAAGGCATGAGCGGAAGCTCGGCGGTGCCGCTGAAGCACGAGCGCGAAAGCCCGGCGGTGCCGCTGAGGCACGAGCGGAAGCTCGGCGGTGCCGCTGAGGCACTAACGGGTAGCTCGATGGTGATGCCCTGAGGCATGAGCGTTGCCGTTGCTAATTATGCTGGGCTGTATGTATAAGTCCCCGAAGTCCCCAGTCAAGGAGGGTGTTCTTGCGGGTTAATACCAAAGCGTAGCTTTGTGGCGTATATCAAGCATAATTAGTGCGAGTGCGTCGTCCATCTAGAATTGTTGGAGCGAACGCTTTTGCCCTTTTCGGGTGTGCCCCTGCTAGGCCCTGCGAGGAGTCCCCACTCCTGGCTATAGACCTTCGGATGGTCGGAAAATTGTTTGATGAGGGGAGCTGCGCGGAGCAGAGGGTGTTGGGTAGCGAGCCCAATCTTAGATACCCAAGCGTCGGGGTTAACTGCCGGATCAATGGCTGCCGTGGGCTGTGTTAACTAGTCCCTAGCTGTTTTCTCGAAAGAGAAACTTGACTGCAATGCCGCGTAGCGGTCATTGTCATTATGAGGCGTTGCCTTACCGCCTGGCGGTTGGTCGTAGAACATAGACTCGTAAAGTTTGTGTCTGTATGAAAAATGATAAACACATAGAGCAAGTAATAATATTTTGTTTATGTCCCATGTTTATTTAATTGGGTTGCAATTAAATAGGAGCATGGCATATGTGTCTAGCATATATTTGTAATGTGGATGCTAATAATATTTTATATTTTTGTAGGCATGCTTAGAGATCGTTTGAGATCGATATAAGAAGCATGGCATAGCTAGCATGGCATATGTGTATAGCATGTTCTTGTAGTAAAGTTGCTAAGAACATTTTGTAGGCATGCTTAAGGGTCATAGAAGCATGTAAATGCATATCAAGTGTGATATTCTATAAGCATGCTTAAAAGTAGTGAAAGCATGTAACGGCTGTAATTGCGAGAGCGTAAGAGATAAGACATAGTGACTTATCTTATGCTAAGTTGGAGGCTAGCGGAGTTGGCCGAGCATGACGGTCCATTGCCTTGGTGGATAAAGTGCTCCGATAATGTATGTCAACTCGTAGTTGAGGTTGAATGCTCGATAGAAATAACTTGATTGCTGGGAGTATTATCGAACGCTCGGACCAGCTCGCTAGATGCTTTGAAGAGAATAAGTTGGGTGTCTGCATCATGCTTCGGGATGTCCATAGCGGTTGTGATGGTATTGCCCAGAATGGAAGGTCGATTGTAGGTGCCTAGTGATCCCCAAATTTTCTTTTATGCTCGGAGCTGAATGAGGACTGTGTCCAGAGATGCTCAACGGAGGAAGTTGGGCGGTGGTGCCTAGCGGAGGCAGCTGGATGGCAGCGGAGGATTATCCGACGAAGATGGCTAGCACTCGGCAGAGCTCAATCAGATCAGCGGTGTTGTGGTCAGCGGTGGTGTTTGTGAGTTGCCGATCGGGTTTAATGGATAACCGAAGGCGTCGTATATGACGCTGATCATGGGAGATTATTGAAGAAGCTTTGCAGCTGGACCGAAGAGGATGGGAGGGCCTCGGCGGAGATGCCCAGTGGCAGCGGTGCTTGGTCAGCGGTAATGCTGTGGTCAGCGGAGCTTGGTGCTCACTTGGAGCCTGGCGGAGACGGCGGAGACAGCGGAGACTCAACACTTGCCGCTGGCTCAGGTTAGCGGTGTCGCTAAAGCTGCTGGCACGTTGGTGTGCTAGTTGACGAGCTTGTCACTGACAGAGGGCGTAATATTGACGGAGCACATGTACCCCTGGGTCGCTGCCATGTTCGCTATCCGCTGACGAAGAAGGTTGGCGGTGCAAGGCCGCCGGACATTTGTGGAGCCCGAGCTTGGCCGTGGAGTCCAGCGGAGCACTCGACGGAGCTGGGCGGAGCGGAGCCGCTGGTGCTAGCGGAGGTTTGCACAGTGCGTCAAGATGGCTGGTGAAGGATTGCTAGCGGTGATCGCTGCCGGAGCTAGCGGTGCTACGATTGAGGTAGGCGTTTGGCGGTGCCACTGATAGAAGTTTTGGCGGAGCTGCTCGGTCAACAGTGGTGGCCGGCGGTGGTCTTGGAACTCAGCGGAGCATTTGGAGCTCGGTGGAGACTTGGAACTGAATGGAGCAGAGGTGCTCGACGGTGTTTCACTCAGCGGTGGAGGCTAGCGGTGCTTTAGTCAGCTGGAGTAGTTTTGGCTAGCGGTTTCCGGCTGGCGGAGGTTCTGCCGCTGGTGTATGCTAGCAGTGCTGTAGCTAGTTGAGGACTTGGTGTTCAGCGGAGAGTCGGCGGAGACTTGGACCTGACTGGAATTTTGCTCGATGATATTGTTGATGATCGTCGAATTGCAACGCTGCTGCCATCACCGAGTAGCTTGGGGTCAGCGGCGTACAGTCCGGCGGTGTACAGTTGGCGGCTCCGTCGATGAAGCCTAGCGGAATAAGTTTGCCGCTGAGGGTGCTTTGTTGAAGAAGCCTGGCGGTGCTGGGTTGCCGCTGATGGTACTTGGCGGAGCCATTTGTAAAGGCTGACAGCGATGAAGTAGCCAAAGTGGATCTGTGGGTGTCCTGAGTAGATTGACACCAAACCTTTTTTTTTTTTTTTTTGGTAGTTCAGCGTTGACTAAGTGAATAGTTCAGCGTTGACCAAAAGTTGAACAAGCCTTGATGGGCGTTGACCGACTCCTTGGGCGTTGACCACATGTTGACCGGCGTTGACCGGCCCCGATGGCACAAGTTACCGCTAAGAATTTCAATTATATAACTCAAAGAAATAAATTATTTTGAGCTCGGTTAATATGACTTAACTCAATGGTAAGTGACGAAGCCTTTGTGTGTCGGCTTCCCACAGACGGCGCCAATGTTAACGCTTGGATCCGTTGGGGATCTAATTAACGTAAAGAATGAGAGAGAGAGAGAGAGTGTGACACGAGATGTATAGTGGTTCACCTCCCGCCTTAGCGGGAGACTACGTCCACTTGAAAGCTTATACTAGTGTGTCGAGCCTTGCGGCCCAAGTGCATTACAAAGTGTGTAATGGAGTGTGTTGAATGGTGTTTAAGTGGGAGGAGGCATTCCTTTTATAGGGGAAGGAGGCTCCCTCATTTACATTTTCTTAGATGTGGGACTCAAAGTTACTATTCTAGTCTAGAAAAGCATATTGTGGAGGTAACTTGGCAAGGCCGGGAAGGTGGCTTCCCGGCTACGGATTTGCGACTTCCGGATACCGTAGCGTAGCTTGAACATAGGGCTACAAGATGCATGTCTCGGTTGGGCCTCACCATGGCTCGTGGATGTCCCAAAGTGGGTGTTACTTATGCTTGGTGATGTAGAGAATTAGCTTGCTAGTGTAGGTATAAACAACTTGTGTTATGAACAGTCTGCAGCGGAGAGAGTAAAAGCGAAGATGAAACTCCAACTTTCTGAAACCGGTGAGTTTCCGTTGGTGTTTATGGGATGTGTTAATATGTAATGTTTGGCCTTCAATTTGATGTTTTAATGTGCATCTTAGCTGAGGTGATGTATGAGTTCTTTATACTTTTGGCCTTCAATTTCAATAAGTTTGTTGCAATCTGTAGCCTATAGTTAAGATACCATTGTAAATTGTAGGAATGTGGTTCATATTATAATTAAACGTACACTTCATTTCAGTGTAGTTATAGGGATTGGAGTATATTAGATTTGATTGTACTCAGATACATGATTAATTTGTACTCACAAAGTTGTCCACGAATTTATCATATATTGTGATTTATTAAGATCCTCTAATCTTGAGAGCATACATAATGATTTTGTTATATGTAATGATATATTTTCTGGAATGCTGCTTATACAAGAATATATTAATTATATCACATATGTGAACCTTTGTTATACTCTCTTCTCATGAAGTTGAAACTTTATAGAACATTAGAGCTCATATGTTTCCATTTTTCCTTTCAGCCCAACATCTTTTTGTTCTTTGTTTTGTATCCTTCACAGTTTTTGATAACATTATTCTTCGAGTCTGATACACCAGATTTCTACTTGTCTGAAATTTTTTGTTGTTGTTGTTGTGAGTTGTTAGGTGGGTGACAAATGGAATCTAGAAAAGTAGTTATTGTTACTGCTACTTCAAACCATGCTGTACGTAGTAGTGTGCTCATGACATTTGCTCAGGTACCTCCCCCTGCACGAAATTCTTTGTTTTCTGTTTTGTTTACCTGATCTGAAACAGATATATAGAGCATAGAGTATATATAAGACTGCTAAATTAAGCTGTGTCATGTTCTCATAAGAGTATATGATTGGCAATCCCATATATTGCTGCATCAGAGAATGATGCTATATATATGTATATAAGCGCATGATAACTTTCCATAGCATCCTTCTATGTTTCGCATGTCAATATCAATTCCTTACAAGCCATGAAGTTGATTTCTACAACTATGTTTATTTTTAGGTTAAAGCATGAAAGAAGCCCGATTCCTTACAAGCCAAATGAAGTTTTGCCAATCAATCATCATGGAATAATGGATTCAAGACATTGGTTGTAGAAGGATGAGAAGGCTCAGAAGTTAGCTTAAGACATGGGCTTGAGGACGTAAGCTCCCATTAGGAATAAGTAGGCTAGTGTTTGGTTGCAATTACATTATTGTACTTTGGTTTATGTATGAGACAATTATGGATGTATTTCTTGGCTGCAATGACAAATTAAATAATATATGGCATTTGTGTAGTTTCTAGATTACATCCTAGTTGTCACACAATATGAACACAAATGTGTCATCTGAAATACAGTGCAACCACTAAATCAAAGTTAAAATATGTTGTTGGACATATCTAAGAACAATAGAAACAAGAAAAATATGTTGTTACTTGTACACTCAAACAACAGAAAATTGTCATCTGAAATGAAAAACAACGACCAAATGAAATCTAAATATGTTGTTGGAAATATCTAAGAACAACAGAAACAAGAAAAAATATGTTGTTACTTGTGCACTCAAACAACAGAAAATTGTCTTCTGAAATAAAAAGCAATGACAAAATGAAATCCAAATATGTAGTTGGACATATCAACAAACAACAGATACAAGAAAAAATATGTTGTTACTTGTGCACTAAAACAACAGATAAATGTTATTGTAGGCTACTAAAGACGATAGATAAATGTAATCTAAACTGAATGCTAATGACAGTTAACTGTTATTAGAATTTGAATAAAACAACACAAAACTGTTATTATAAGTCCATTCAGACAACAGATGGGATTTCATATCTTTTACTTTGGAGCATTCAAACCACATTTTTCTGTCTTTGGAATAAGCATTAGATCATAGAAATTACAAGGAACTGTTATTTGTTTTCAGATCACATCACATTTATTTGTCGTCTGAATTCAATAATACATAGCTAACTCATGTCTTGATTTCATCAGACAACAGAAGACCAAAAAACTTTGATACCCCCAAGAGACGGCACCGTACTAGAGAACAAATTTTTTTTTATCAGACGACAGATCTCCTCTGTCGTCTGATTACTTTTCTGGCATAGTGTGATCAACATCGGTGTGACAATTATAATAATGAGCTCACTTCATAGTAAATGTGTCCTACCCACTTCTACAAACAACAAGGAAAGAATCACCACATTTTTCGGAGTTAGAAATATGTAGGAGGTGCAAATAAAATTTTGAAAAAAAAAAAGTTGAGAGGCAAATTTTTTCTAAGCTCATTGAAGCCCAACTGCCCAAGAGAGACGAGCAAAGCTAGTTAAATCAGTTACGTAATGGAATCCACATCCTAACTGATTATGAAAAACTCAGACAAAACATATTATGATCACAGTATATAAATAACGCGGGTGGGGAAGTTAATTTCTTAAGGGGAGGAACGTACTGCTTGCAATTGTCAATCGATCTTCCAGAGTTTAGTATTCTTTTTTATTGAAAGAAATCAACAACGATAACAGAGCCTCCGCGATCAAGCAATGGATCCAGGTATGATTGATAATACCCTTTCAATTTAAATTTTTTTAATTTATTTCATGAAACAATTAATGGTTTGCCAATCTGATCTCGATCTCTAATTGGTATCTTTTTTTTGTGGGGGTATTGTTCAGATTGGTCAGGATTACCTAAGCACATTTTAGATTCGGTTTTGGAGCGATTGGTGTCACTAGTAGACTATGTGCGATTCAGTGTTGTGTGTAGGTCATGGCATTGTGTAGCAAAGAAGAATTAAAGTAACTTGTGCCTATGATGTCAAGTTGTCCAATGCTCTTGATTTATAGTGACAAAAACCGGACATGGAATTTATACAATGTTGTGGATAACAAGGTCCTGGCTTTGCAATTAAGAGTTCCAAATAAGCGGTTTTGTGGGTCATCAAAAGGATGGTTGATATATTTTTGAAGTAAGGATGGTTGATATATGTGGTTGAAGAATTTGCTGTAACCCTAATAAAGCCATTCGTTGGGGTTAAAGGAAGGAAATACAAAGAAAATTCAGTCATTTGCTCTCCTTCGGTACTCCCTCCCAACATGGAAGCAGACTTGAGGGAGATTTGGGCTGACCGAATTAGATACAACAACTTTGTCTTCAAGGCAACTATTTCTGCAGACCCAATATTAAATGCAAAAGATTGCATTAATGTTGTAGTCATATATGAGGACTACTGTAGGTTGGCTTTTATTAGACTCAACAAATTAAAGACACTACATGGACTTATGTTGACAACTTATGTTGACAATAGGTGGACGTTAATACGAGAAGTTGTTCACACTGAAGATAAGTTCTATGCTATGAATCGATGGAGCCAGCTTTTGTCTTTTGATATTACGGCTCAGTCCAACTTAAATGTGAAATTGGTTGGACACAAGATTTCAGGAACGAAGTTTATGCAGAGATATCTCGTGTATTCAACTGAGAAGAAATTGTTGATGGTTGATAGGTATTGTTTCTACGAAAAAGTAGATGGATTTTCCAAACGGGTGACAAAGGAATTCAAAGTCTTTTATTTCAATTTCGATCGGTGTGAGTGGACTGAGAAGAAAACACTCGGTGATGTTGCTCTCTTCATTGGTGATAACTCTTCTATCTCTGTTTTGGCTTCAAATTTTTCAGGGTGCAAGCCAAATTGCATATACTTCAACCACGATTGCGATCGCATAGGGAAAGATTTCAAACATTACAACTTTGCTGTGTATAACGTGGAAACTGGAATTGTCTCACAACCTTATGCAAAATATGCTAATACCTTAGTGAATATGGCCAATCGACCTTGTATCTGGATTGTACCAACTTTTCAAGCAAGCGACTGATATAAATGCATGCATGAATAGTAGTTAGTAATTAATTATTCTTGTAAGTTGTCTCTTTTATAGGGTTTGTAATCCAATTTGGTTCTCCAATAACTCTAATTAGTTATAATTGATTGGTAAGTCAGGATCATGGGATCGAAGATTTTGATCTTGACATCGGGTCCTTTTTGTGATTGATTAGAATCCAAATTTTATTGATATTTTGCAACCCAAGGTGCTAGAGGACTATTGGACCTATAAGCTTGTGTAATGTTGTGTACACAAGGTCTTCTCCATTATTTCTTCTCTTGGTTTAATCGGTCACACTAATATAATGTTGATCCCCAAAGTGACACTGAACAAGTTGATCATTTTAGACCTATAAGCTTGTGTAATGTTGTGTACAAGATCATTTCAAAAATAGAGTTAACCCACTTTTAGACAAATATATATTTCTAAAAATCAAGATGCTTTTATCCTAAAAGATCAATGCAAGACAATATTCTTATTGTTCATGAACTCTATGTTTGCCACTTGACTTTTATTGTTTTTATTTCTACTCGAAGAAGTCTTAGATCTGTAGCCTCAATTTCGCTATGTCTAATAAGTTGACATTGTCAGGATTGCTTTTGCTCTAAATGCAAAAGGAGCATGCACAATCCTTTGAATTGAAAGGGTCATGGGGAGTGAACATTTTTGTTGAGGTATGATGCTGATGAACCTTCAAGAACATTGGCCATTTCCATATATCCCAAGTTTGAGAATACAAAGAAAATTAAGAAAGAAAGAAAAAATCACAGCCAAGAGTCTGAAATGCTCTTTACTCTACATCAAGTATACTTCTACATATTAAAAAATCTCAGAATTCATGTTTTACAAAACAAAATATGTTGATAGAAACTAATTAATTGTTAGTAAAATAGTGATAGGAGCATAAAATGCGACAAATATAATGTGCAATCCTTCACATTTTTCTTAGTTATTTCCTTTTAAAAGTTTATTTTAACTATGTTTTCTTTTCAGGTAGATCGTGAAGTGATTCAAGAGAGATAAGAGTTTAAAGGGAGCAAAGAAGCAATGGACCATGAAGTACTGATGCAAAGGATTAAGTTTGATGAACCCTTTGGCTGTAAATAACAAGGAAAGTCCACATAAATCGTTGTGCAAAACAGTTTCTGCAAAGCAGAAAACTGCAGTTTTAGAATCAGATTTTTCGTGAACAGTTTTGGGGGGCGTTTTTTGCATTCTTCCAGCTACACCTTTGCAGGAAGGACTAGCAATCCTTAAAAGTCATGATTTTTTTACTTGAAAAAGAGCTAAAAAACTGGTCAGAAGTGTCAACGAGTCACAGGAAATCAAATTCAAAGTAGGCTTCCCGATAAGGCAGAAACTGTCAGCTTTTCACGAAGTTTTTTGGGAGAACTTTTCCGGCGACTTAATTGGAGTTTTTCCAGAAGGTTATTGATCATTCTAGAAGATATGATGTCATAGAACACGTAGGCATCAAGAACCATCCAGAAAAGTGGTGAGAGGAATTCTTTCCTTGTCCAAGAATTAAGCATCAAAGACAGAAATTGAGTCCCAGTCAAAACAGGACAGTTTGGCGGAAATCTTCTATGGACAGATTTTGGGTGCATTTTTGGAAGGTTATTGATGCTGAAAATATCAAGGAGAGTCCTAGAATGATTCCTCAAGATTTTGGGAAGATTGTTAAGGCTTGAAACCTGTTTAATTGTGCACCAATTAGAGGAATCCTCAAGCAACTAGGGGAGGCTTTCAAAGCAGTGTTGGAGAAGGAAACTTGGGCTGCGCTCCTCATATATATAGAGCATCTGAACACGTTGAAAACCACCCATCTACAGCACCATCTTTTGCCCTAAAAACCCTAGTTCACAAAGTCTAAAATTCCTAAACTTCAAGAAGCAAAAAGCCGTGCACACCATCATCCACCTTCATCAAGCTTTGCCGTGTACCATCTTGAAGGAAGTTTTTGCATTCAAGGCTGACTAAAAGTGAATTCGTGGCTCTTATCTTCTCTCCTTTACAATTTTTACTTTCTTGTAAAGTTGTAATTCAAACTCATATGTTTTTAGTTGTGAATTTTAAGACGACGTGTGGCTAATTTACTTTTGTTAGGGGCAATGTTTGAAGCCCCTAAGACATGTTTTTGACAATATTTTGATTCTTAGTTTCGTGATCGCTTTGTTGCGAAATTGTTTATTTGGTTTTGGTTTACAGATAACTCTCTCGCATGTTTATGATCTATGAATGCACACATAAAATATTATGATCATGTGAGTGGGGGTAGAAATAGGTATTTTAATCTCCTAAACGGTGAACCATATTTATTTCAAAGGTAGCAAAGTCTATAGGACAACAGACCAAATCAAATAATGGGAATTGCATGCTAGGTAGGCGTTCCACACTAGTATTGGATTCTTGTTTGGATCAAACTTCCACGTGTGATTAATGCTTAGAACAAATTATTAATAGGATAGCGTTCTATACCTTAATTGTTTATTATAAAGGCTTAGTAATGGTGCGTTCATCTTGCTTAAGTAATTTAGGGAAGTAATAAGAACTTATGCATGCGTTCATAGTTTGTTCTTGATTGAAACCTTTTTTTACGACTTAGTAATTGAAACTAGGATGATAAATTTGTCTCAAGCATGTTTTGGTGGTGGATTTGTGAGTTCCTAACAGCTTCATCCATATATTTTCAAAACCCAAAAAAAATATTTAATTGTTTTCTTTATTTTCTATTTGTTTTTCGTTAAAAAACCAAAAACCCCCCAAATCAATTTCGTTTTAGCATTGCAACGCACTCTTCTATCCTCTCTGTCCTTCCATCTTATTTCTCTTGTTCTTTTGTTGATGTTTTTCTTAGTGTTAGTTTAGTTTTTGTTTTATTTTCTTTTGTGTGATTAATATAGTTACCATTGATCTCTGGCTTCGAACGATCCTTGCTTATCCTTTACTACTGACGACTATATTATTGCACAGTTAAGTTGAGCATCTATTTTGGGCGTATCAAACAGGTAGAGCCTCATTTGGTGAGATTTTGACAAGCTCTACAAACATAAATGCTTGAGTTTCAAATGCATATGAGCACAAATCTCATAATCAAGGCTTACTGGCTTAGTGCATTTATCAACATGCACGTGATAGGTCTTTTCTTTTGTGAATGTTTTCTTGCAGATGGGTTTAGGGCACTTGATTGAAGTGATCTTTACCTTGTGTAGATCTTTAGAGTGAGATTTCATCCCATTGAAATTTTGGAACAACAAGATGCACCCTAAGCACAAAAAAGCGAATGACTGCCGCAACTTCAACACTTCTCTCATCTTAATTCTTCATCATTTTCCTCCGCTAATTCCTCCCCTTCTTCATCAATTTCCTCTGCTTATTCCTAGTCTTAGACTACATAAAAGTTTTACTAAATATAGCACACACTTTTTTGTGAAAAATGATATTTTGAAATCATTTTGAGATTTGGTGGATGGCGACGGAAAAATGTTATACTCCCAAGGAAATGAATTACTCGATTGTTTGATCCATGCAAGCGATGATTGTCAACTAAAATAAAACATAAACTAAGGAAAAGAATAAGGGATAACCTTTGCCCATGAAAAAAATCATTGCTAAGTAATTAAAAAGTTTATTTATTTTTGATGAGGAACTACCTTTTTGGACAAAATATTTGTCTGTAAATCTAATTTCAAAATTAAGTTTTTGATGAGATAATGATAGCCGATGAAACAATCGTCGACAAAAGTAATTTAAAAAGTTCAAGTTTTTGATGAGCAACAATTGTTATCGAAAAAAATTCACCGGCAACAATAAAAAGAAACAACTATATGTGACCAAAGGGTCGTTGGAAACTGTAAATAAGAACAGAGAAATTCTTATGTAGGGTAGAGATATCAGCCACGTGGTACACCCAACCAATCATGTTTCTTTATTTTTTTAATTGTATTCCGAAACTATCCATGTTTAATTAAAATGAAACACGTAAAACACCTCATTGCATAAGCACCGATTGGCTTGACATACCGCCACATGGCATGCCTGCCCTACCTAAGAATCTCTCAATAAGAACAACTAGTTTGTTTGTTTTTTTTTTTTTTCGGTACATCGGGAGCCAAAGGCCCAAACAGAAAAGAAAAGAGAGAACAATTAAGCTCATATGGCTGGTGGTCTTCCTAGGATGAACAACTCCAATAATGTCATAGAGAAACACCTCAGAAGCAAACACTGGGGTCTTTGAAGACTCCAAATGCCTGGAGAAATTGACATAGCGTTTAGCTAGAACATCAGCCAACATATGTCTCTCCCTTTGAATATGACTGACATGTATGGTAGCGAACTGCTGCATCAAATGCTTACAATTCAAGATCAAAGTGCCTAAAGGGTGGAGCTCAGCATTTTCTTTATGTAACAGGTTCACCAAGTTTAAAGAATCATATTCCACCTCTAGATTAGTAATAGACAAGTCTAAAGCCCATTGTAGACCATAAAACTTACCCCAAGCTTTAGCCAAAAGGACCTCTCCAAACCCCATATTGCACATGAAACCATTTATCCAGTGCCCAAAAGAATCACTTATTACTTCTTCTACTCCAATTGTAGCAATACCAACACGGGAGCCATCCATATTAAGTTTGCAAAACCCCAGGAGAAGGCTTACACCAAGATAACATATCAATCCGCACGTCTTTCTGCATAAGGGGTTTGCTATTTGCACAAGAAGACATTCCACTGCATATTAAGAAAAGTACACTTTTGATAGATATTGGCACATAACCAACTCATCCCATCTAAATTGAAAGTAATCCTCATGTTTAAAAAAATATTAATTAAAAGCTTGCCAAACCTTGCTAGCTCTGGGGCAATCCCTGAACAAGTGAATTAAAGTCTCCTCCTTATCACCACAGACATGACAAAAAGGATCAGCAGCCACGTTTCGTCTGAATCTCTGAACATTGGTGAGGATTTTCCCTTGCAGCACAAGCCATAAGAAAATTTTAATTTCTGGAGGGATGGGAATAGTCCAAACCAGATTCCACCTATTACTTGATTGGTCTGGTTCATCCAAAGAAGTTGATAAGCCGATTTAATTGTAAAAACTCCAGAAAAAGCACCTCCCCAAATGAGTTTATTAGGGACCCCTGTCATAGAGATTAGAATACTTGTGATTTTATTAACAATCTCCATAGGTAAACAGCTTATGAGAATGGGAAGATTCCATTCACCAATACACCAAAAATCTTTAACAGTAGACATATGGTTAGAATGTCTAGGATTACAAACAATCTGACTTAACACACCAACTGAAGACCACTTATCATACGAAAGTATAACATCAGTACCATTACTAATCCTCCAGTGAAGACCTTTCCTTAGAAGTTCACCACCATAAACAATCCCAGTCCAAGCACTGGAACAATTTTTTGGCTTCCGATAGTTATGTTGTAATAAGGAGTCATCCTTTAGGTATTTTTCTTGAAAAATTCTACACCATAGACCTTGATCACCCTGAGTTATTCTCCAGCTTGCTTCGCAAGCATAGCTTTGTTCATATCAGTAGATAAGAACAACTATTGGCCACGAAAGTGTCCTTGGCAAAACTAGTTTAACAAATTTAGTTTCTGATACGTAACAACTATTATCGATGAAACTATCACGGACAAAAGTAAATAAAGAAATTTGAGTGCCAATTTGTGGCTAAGGTGCTGGGTTAGGAAACTGATCATCTTGTTGTCCATCCATCAACTCTAGCCCCAAGTGTCTTTGGAGTTCACATTGATTAGATGTGTGCGCCACTGGAAGTTGTTGTTGGAGAAAACCTAGGTTCTCTCTCCAGTTGTGAAAAGACATCTTTGAGATATTCAAAAATTGAAGAATACTATGTAATAGTTTAGCTCAATTTCAAACAGGATTTTGTTTTGATAAGGGCTCGATATCCTACAATGTAACCAAAAAAAAATAGAATGCATGTACAGTTGGGATATGCAAGGTCAAACCTCCATTGTGTTTAAGTAAAAGAGAATTCGAGAGAGATTGAAGAGAGAATTATCATTCATTATTGAGAATAGGAGCCCTCTATATAGGATTACAAAGTACATGTTCTAATGTTACAAGGAAATCTAATCCGAATAGAACTAGGAATTCTAGAACATTCTCTCCTATTACTACTCCTAGTTTGATTAGGCACACAAAGCTGATTTTCCTTCAACACTCCCCCTTGTGCCGCTCAAACTTGGTGGTGACGCTTCATCCGTTGCCTTGTTAAAAACCTTGCTCGAGTGAAAAACCTTGTGGGACAAAAACTACTTCGAGGAGGAGAAAAAGAGTGCAACACGTCCTTCATTCTTCGAGATCGAACATGTAGACATCATAACTCCCCCTGATGTCGATATCTCCCCCTGATTGCTATAATCGTGGGAGTTCGGATAACTTTCTCAATCCGATGCTCTTCACATGTTTCTCAAATGTGGATTTAGGTAACGACTTAGTGAATAAGTCCGCTACATTATCCTCTGATCGGATTTGATTCACTTCAATCTTTAGAAGTGATTGTTGTTGCTGATTATAAAAGAACTTAGGCAATATATGCTTAGTGTTGTTGTCCTTGATGAAACCTAACTTCATTTACTCAATACAAGCTGCATTATCCTCATAAATGCATATAGGTTCATCCGTGGTAGACTTCAAACCACAATTTCCTCGAATATGTCTAATTATAGAGCTTAGCCATATGCATTCACGCACGGCTTCATGCAGAGCAATAATCTTTGCATGATTTGAGGAAGTAGCAACAAGGGTCTATTTTCTAGACCTCCAAGATATCGCAGTGCTTCCCACAGTAAAGACATAACCCGTTTGAGAGCGACCTTTGTGAGGGTCAGAGAGGTACCCTGCATCAGTAAAACCCATCAAATATCATTGTCGTTTTGATGGAGGGGAGTAGGAAGATGCCAACCACCACGAACAGCGGCGGCGGCCAACCCTTGGACGGTGGCATTTTGCCTCTTGGGGTCCCATCCCAAATTTCCGTCATTCATTTTCTCTCTGTAGGGATAGAATAGGCCCATATCAATCGTACCTTGTAGGTATCGAAAGATTGTCTTACACCAATCCAATGGCGGCGTGTTGGCATAGAGTTATGTCGAGCTAACAAGTTCACTGCGAAGGAGATGTCCAGTCTTGTGCATTGAGCTAAGTACAATAATGCGCCTATTGCACTCAAATAGGGCACTTCGGCCTCTAATGATTCTTTGTCCTCATCCTTTGGACGAAATGGATCTTTTTCCGGGCTCAAGACTACGACTAATCATGGGAGTACTCACAGGCTTTGCTTTATCTTCATTAAAGCGCCTTAGAATTTTCTGAGTATATGCAGACTGATAGATCAAAATCCCACCACTACGGTGCTCGAGTTCTAAACCAAGACAAAACCATGTTTTCCCAAGATCTTTCATCTCAAATTCGGATTTCAAATATGTAGCAGTTTCCTTTAACTCATCTAGAGTTCCAATTAGGTTCATGTCATCGACATAAACTGCTACGATTGCAAATCCAGAACTTGTTCTTTTAATGAACACGCATGGGCATATTTCGTTATTAATATATCCCTTCCCAATCAAGTAGTCACTTAGATGGTTATACCACATCCGCCCTCATTGTTTTAATCCATATAGTGAGCGTTTTAATCTTATTGAAAACGCACTCCGTGTTTAGAGCCACTTGATTTAGGTAATTGAAGTCCATTTGGAACCTTCATATATATCGCTGAATCTAGATCCCAATAGAGATATGCTATAACCACATCCATAAGCTGCATGTCAAGTTTTTCAGAAACTACCAAACTGACAAGGTAGCGGAACGTTATAACGTCCATTACGGGAGAATATGTCTCCTCGTAGAAGATTCCAAGGCATTGTGAGAAACCTTGCGCCACGAGCTGGGCTTTATATCTAACCACCTCATTTTTCTCATTACGCTTTCTAACAAAGACCCATTTATGGCCAACAGGTTTTATATCTGGGGGTGTCTGTGTTATAGGCCCAAATACCTGTCTCTTTGGTAGTGAATCCAATTCAGCCTGGATCGCATCTTTCCATTTAGGCCAATCCGCTCTTCGTTGACATTCTTCGACAGAGCGAGGTTCGATATCATCATATTCTATAATTCCTTTTGCAACATGATATGTAAATGCATCATCAATAGCCATAGAATTTCTATCCATCATCTCATGTACACTAGTGTAATTCATGAAGATCTCTCTATTCTCTGGAGTTGGTTCTGACATTGGAGCGTCCCCCAATGATGTCTCTTGGACCGAAATATTCTCATGAGATGGATTATTTACATCGATGATTAATGGATTATTCTGTGCCAAACTCGCTTTCTTTCTTGGGCGAGAATCCATCGAACCTATGGGCCTCCCGCGCTTCCTCGCAAGAGCCATGGGCCTAGCCACAACGTCACCATCACTGTGAGAGGGGACGTTGGCGCCATGCTTAGTTTCCCTTGAGATGGCATCATGTCCTCTAATTTTATGGACATCAATCCTTGCAGGCACGTTTGCAGCAGGTATGTGTGATATGGTCACTTTAGCGATATAAGAAAACGCATCAGGCATCGATTCTACTACGTTCTGAAGATCGAGAATTCTTTGCACTTCAATTTCAAACTGTGCGGTTCGGGGATCAAGATGAGACAGAGTGGGGATAGACCACGACAATTCCTGTCGTTCCTGTTGAACATTGATGTTCTTATCTCCCCCTAACAATGGGAAGACTGTCTCATCGAAGTGACAATCCGCAAATCTAGCGGTAAAGAGATCGCCTGTCAAGGGTTCTAAGTAGCGGACAATTGTTGGAGAGTCATATCCAACATAAATGCCTAATCGTCGTTGAGGATCCATTTTGGTGCGCTGTGGCGGCGCAATAGGCACATAAACTGCACACCTAAATGTGCGTAAGTGTGAGACATCAGGCTCATACCCAGTCACCATCTGGGACGCAGAAAAGGGTTGAGTGGCAGTGAGCCTCAAACGAATAAGTACAGTTGCATGTAATATTAATTGCATAGCCCCAAGCAGAAATAGGGAGATTGGTGCGCATTACCAATGCCCTAGTGACCATTTGTAGTCGTTTAATTGTGGCTTCTGCGAGACCATTTTGGGTGTGAACATGAGGAACTGGATGTTCAACATCAATCCCAATGAACATGCAATAATCATCAAAAGTTTTTTATGTAAACTCCCCAGCATTGTCTAATCTTATAGACTTAATAGGATGATCAGGGTGGTGAGCCCTTAACTTAATAATTTGTGCTAGGAGTTTAGCAAATGCAGCGTTCCTAGTGGATAATAGCATGACTTGTGACCAGCGTGTCGATGCATCAACCAACACCATAAAATATCAAAATTGTCCGCATGGTGGTTGAATAGGTCCACAATTATCACCTTAAATTCTTTGTAAGAATGGTATATTTTCTTTAGTGTCCTTTGCATAGGATGGTCTCGATCCTAATTTTGCTAAAGAGCAGGCTTTGCAGAACAAATGATGGGCTTTAGAAATAACCAATGAGGATTTTGGTTGAGCCACGAAGTCACAATTGACTTTAGAAGCAAAATTTGGAGTAGAAAGAGCATTGGTGGAGTCAATGCCACCCTGAGGCCGTAGGGGGACAGCGGTGCCGGCCAAGGATGGCCGGTTTTGGGGGTGAATGGCGCCATGAGGCACAGGGGATCTTTCGGTGTCCAAAATCATATTTTTACTTCTTTTCGTTCTGAAAAATGGATGTTCGTGTGAAGTCTTTAATATTCGGACATCATATCACGACTTGGATGTCCTAAACGGTCGTGCCAAAGCCTATATGTGTCAGAATCCCATAAATCATCTCTCATAACATGATTGGATTCAATTATGCAAATAGTGGTTGCATACAACCCACTAGATCGACACAGAAGTTTCTCTAAGACTCTTTTATGTCCGTAGTCATTAGAGGTGATGCAAATGAACTCTTGTCCATTATCACAATGTGTTTCCACATGAAAACCATTGGCTATTATATCTTTGAAGCTTAATAAAGTTTGAAAAATATGTCCATGCCATGAGATAAAATAAATCGATACTTTATTGATGATAGCCAATGATTATATCAAAGTTTCCATAGTCTAATCCAAAATAAAAATCAAATTAAGACAAATCATAGTCACTCTATCCGTTTGGTAACTCTAATAAAATATGACCAGGGAAGTAGAGAGAGATGTCGGTGGAGCGAGCCTCTCTTAAATACCACTAATCTCAATTACTTTCCTAGACATCATACTTTATTTGATGCGCCACATGAGAAAGAGTTAATACAATCGTCATTTATTGACAAAGGCATATTGCCATTACATAATTCTTGGAAAATATAAACGACTATTCTAAATAAAATTCTGCTGCATTTTGTCTTCATCACCAGATTCAAAGTCTTTCATAGCTCGATATCTTGATCACCATTGATCAGGTACTCCTTAAAATACCATGAAGAGGATGCTCGCTTGATTGAGGTGTATTGGCACAATACATATGGTCCCTAGGACCAATGGCATTGGAATAGTGTTACCATGGCCAAAAGTGGCGCCATGGATTCCAATCCTTATACCCTCACCGTCATGACCCCTATGGTCATGTTAGGGTTTTCTCAATCAATTGTTCTTTTGTGATTTTTCACAGTCATGCATCAATGATCTGATGCGGAGTGCTTCCGAACAATATTTCGTAACTCTTTCAAAGTTTAGAGAAGCGGATATTATTCCATCATGCTTCTAAGTTCGGAAAATCGTGAGCGTCACTAAAACATTTACGAGGTGCAACCCCAAAGGTTCTTAGTGGTATCCTCATTCATGTACTCAAACTGCATAGCCATCTCCGTATGGCGCTTCATCAGGGTAAATGCCCTGATATTATCTATCGCAATTTGAGGGCCTTGAGTGGTTCTTTTAGAACAAGACTCCTGGATTGTAGGCAATAAATCAAGGGCAATTAGGTGGAGCTCAACAACATGAGCCCATAGGAAAATATCCGTGCCCATAGAATCTAATGGAGTAAAATCGAGCTCGTTCAAGTCTGACATCCTGGAAAGGAAAGCAAGAACGTATTTAATTTCAAAGTCAATGCTTCCATGAAAACTAATATAAGATTTTTGAGGCTTAATGCTACCAAGAAATTAATTTCCAAGGATATTTGGATTAAACCGAAACAATGATGTTTTAATGGTCATAAATCGATGATTACGGACGCTCTTAGTCCGAAGCTTACAAACACTCTTACTCCGTAATATTTCAATGCTCACGAACGCTCTTAGTTCGTATAGCGTTAATCCCCACGATTCTACTTTTAAAGAATCGAACCCACGTTATAAGAAAGGTGGGATGTAGAAGAAGGGAGGTTACAAGTCCATGAAGAAAAAGAAGAAGAAATTTAAATTTCAAAAAGTAGGAACTTTAATTTAAAAACTTACTTGTTGAAATTCGGAGCAGATTCTCTTCTAAACAGCTTTCACTTCGATTGGTGTACAGGTCTCAAAATAACTCCGATAAGGCTGAAATTTGGAGGTCAGATGGAAGAGACAGAGATGAACAACTTTGATGAAGAAAATATTTTGATCTGATGTTCCGAATAGACGTTTAGGGGCTTGCAAGTAGACGGACGACCACAGGAAAGGAGAAGGATGCAGTTGGTGTGCGTTGGTGCTGCAAGTGCAGCAGACTTGCAGTGGTGCTGCAGGGATGCGTGCGCAGGGGCGCGTAGGTGCTGCAGGGGCAGGCGCGCAAGTGAGGCTAGCGTGGGCTAGGAGCTACAGTGATGAAGAAGATTTTCGGGTTTTTGGTTTTTGGTTTGTGGTTAGAACTCGTTCTGATAACGTGTTTAAGTAAAAGAGAATTCGAGAGAGATTCAAGAGAGAATTATCATTCATTATTGAGCATAGGAGCCCTATAAATAGGGATTACAAAGTACATGTTCTAATGTTACAAAGAAATCTAATCCGAATAGAACTAGGAATTCTAGAACATTCTCTCCTATTACTACTCCTAGTTTGAATAGGCACACAAAACTGATTTTCCTTCAACACATTGTATAATTTAATGCTTTTGGTCTTTATGTTATTGCCCTTTATCGTTTCACTGCTTTCTTCTCCAACTCTTCCAGTGCTTCCCACAATTTTGGGTCACCAAAATCTTTAATAACAAAGGAGGCTCCAGCATCTAGCAGTAAACTGTCAGGGTTCCTTGTGCCCAAACCGACCACCGGCATTCCAGCTGCCACTCGAGCTTTTACTCCTGAGACGAAAGCAGTGACACATTAAGTGAAAAATAGATGTTGATGCAAAGCAGAGTCAAACCTCAAAGACAAAAGCATGCTTATTTGACACATTAAGTTCTTGGAGAGCTTTCAAGTAAGGGTCAGGAAATGGTTTTGCTCGATCACATTCATTTGCAATAACAAGAACTTCAAAGAAACCCAGGAGGTCCAGTGCTGATACTAATAGCTCGCCATTTGGTCTTGGTGCATTTGTTACTGCAGCCCGTTTCAAGCCTTGATTTTCAATCCATTCCCGCAACTTATGTAAGCCCTTCATAGGTTCTAACTATTCAGATGCCAATCTGCATATACCACTCCATTAATCTTGTCAGAATGAGTCTTTGGAATAGAGAAACTGAAATGGATGAAGTTATTGTGCAAATAATAGATAGGGTCCTCACCCCAGTGCTTACCTCTTTACAATTTAAGAAAAGAAAAAAGAAAATAGAACTACAACTCTTAATTTAGCATATGAAAGAGAAATAACAGTTCCAAAACCATGTAAGAAAAAGAAAATTATAGTTATTGATGAAGATGGTGGTTAGTCCTTCTAAGCCAAAACTTCTGCTCACAACAGAAGTACAACTCATCTCTCCATAGTGCAAGGGATTATTCATCATTTTACCTTCGAAACATGTCTTCCTTATCTTCAAAAAATTTTCTTGCTCTTTGGAGATCCCAATCAGGAAAGAGAACACCACAGAGCTCCTCATTATGCATCCCACTGATATTCTCAATGAAGAATTCCTCAGTGATAGGAACCCCACCATTAAAACCTACCTGTACACCAGTATATGAGTCTTAAAAGATGCTAGTGTATATGTGAATGTATGTGTGTGTGTGAGAGAGAGAGAGAGAGAGAGAGAGAGATCTTACTTCTTGAAGCATTTCACAGAAAGCATAATAATGGAGCGGATCTGAATCACACAATGTTCCATCTATATCAAATAGAATTGCTTCGAGAGGAGCGACAAATGCTAGAGAACATTTACTGCCACAACATAATGGGAAGTGATTCAGGCCAGCCTTAAAACAACTACAAAAAACATAAAGAAATGAAAAGATGATGCTTGTCAAGTAGCAGGGCCTGGGGGAGGGAAATAACAAACTGAGCAAAGACACATCACAGATTAACCATTTTTTTACTGCTGAATGAAGTAACCTTGAAGTCATTGTTTTCCCGGAAATATTGTAGCTATTTTGCACGTTTTCCGATGCGCGCGCCATATATAATTGTAAGCTTGGTTGCTCTGAATGAAATGAAACTGTTGTCTTTACTTTCCTAATTTTCTCTACTTTAATACTTGGTCCTATCAATCTGGTATCAGAGCTAGGTTGGTAACATCGACAAAAATGCAAGCACAACTATCTCTAACATGGTTGTAAATGATGTACACTGAGAATCTGAGATACAATATCCTCAAAGGTTTACAGTACAAACAAGAACACAGAAAACCGCTGCAGTCAGTGCTTATTCTACCTAGGCCTAGACTGAAACGTATAGCCTCATGAGCTAGGTTTTCTGTTGTTTTGGGACTCCAGGCCCCATTCATCCAACACAGAAAAAACAAACAAAAAGATCATAACAGGTGATCTTTTGATCTTTCATTTCACTCAAATTTACCTCTAGTCCGAACTCTACTTAACTGTCAATGTTATCTCCAAGTGTTGAAGGAGTGTAGCTGGATAATAAGATAACCAGATTACAAATCACATGTCTACGTCGCCATTTTATAAAATGTATTTGGCGTCAGGATTGCGTTAGTTCCCAATGCATCTGAAGGAGCCACAATCCTTTTATTGGAAGGGAATGGCCAATTTTGCTTAGATATGATGCACACAAAGCTTCTTGAACTGTCCATGATATTGCCCACGAAAATCTAGATCCCACTTACAGTACAAAACAATTTCATAGTTCAGGGTCTACATTTTTGCTGATTTGAGTGCTTCAATTTTATCCGCTTTCTAAGTCCAAAGTATTACTTTGCAATGACCATACTTCAACACATTCAATTCTCTCTCTTCTATCCAAAATATAAACAAATGATTCAAATTCCGTGCTAGACATGGATTTAACAGCTGACATTTCAACCTGGGATATAGCTAGCTAACCCTGACAATGGTTCTCCTCCTACGAATTAGTTATCCAGGAAATCAAACTAACTCATCCAATCATGCTTTTTTCTCTAATTTAAAGATGCAAAATAAGCCAAATACGAATGCATTATATCCTAATCTCGCATTTTCTTCCTTAACCTGTATCATTGTAATCATCAACATACAGAAATCCATAGCATGAATCAAATTGCATATCAGTGGAGCCATCTTTGTGGTGATGGGTACGAATAAAACAACTTTGCAACGTGATAACAAACAATTGTGAATGGACAATTTATAAAAGAGATAGAGAATGTACCTGTCCAGTGGGCGACGGACTGATGAAATGGACATCCTGGTGAGAGAGGTAGAGCCTCGTTTAGTGAGGTTGTGTCTCTACAAATGGGTTTTGGGGAATTGGTGGGAGAAGAGGTGGTGGTGATAGTGAAGAAGCTGAGGTAGAGCTACCATAGTATGGAATGTGAGCAATATGAGAACTGAAAGGCTTATGATATCTCTAAAGCAACTATCTGTGTTGCACAAATTGAATGGTTCATTTGTGTTTCTGGGGTTGTCTGTTTTAGTTGTTACGTTTTAGGGATATTTGTTGACCCCGGGTATATTCCTTGGTCGCTAGTACTTGACATTGTTCACCTTGCAATTGCATCCTAATAAAGGCTTAGTGCTCCACACTAAACACAAATGATCATCACATTGTGTGTGTAGCCTAAATAAGATTTCGTGTCATGAAATGAGTTCTATTATTAATTTAGAGTGCAAAAACAAACAATTAAGCAAAACTAAGCTTGCTGCATACAATTTGGGCTCTTTAATCTCGTGAGTAGATGTGGTGGAGAAATTATTATCCTCAGAGCATCACGTATTTATAATTTGGGTTAATATAATCTCATCTTTTTATGCCTTTATAATAAAGAAGCTCAAATGTCGATTGTCTATTAAACGAGGCAATTACTTGACAAGGAAACTCTTCTAATGAGGACCAGTTAAGGACTTTCTAATCAACGGTTTGAGAGACCCACTTTTCGATCACATTTTTATAAATCAACCGTTAGATATTAATGTTTTGGTGACATCTGTGTATTTCTATTCTATTCCATCTTTTTTTCACATGATGAACATCAATTGTGTTCTGATTGATGATTTTGTGCTTATTGTAGCCTAATAGCATCATACTAGCAATATCTCCAGCCAACCAAGATATCGCTACATCTGATGCTATCAAACTTGCACGGAAAGTGGATCCAGCAGGTATACCCTGTTTACTTGTTAGAGTAAACCATTTCCCCTGCTTCTGGACTGTCCTACAGTTAATTTGTCTCATAAATTTATATTTATAACTTGCACACAGGTGAACGAACGTTTGGGGTGATGACAAAGCTTGATTGGATGGACAAAGGAACTAACGCTTTGGATGTATGATTCTCTCTGTTCTGTACCATCTTCACAAACGGTTTTTGGCTTTTTGCAATGACCAAGCTAATGTTCAGTTGCATTATAAATTCTGAAAATAGTTGGGTCATAATTAGCTAGATGCATTTGCATTCCGAATACAACAGTTTTCAACCATAAGGCATATATTGTTTTAAAAGGATGTGATCCGTAAAACTCTTTTATCGTTTTCTTTACATGTTCCCATGCTTGTTGCATGCATGCCTTTTGCACTCATTGCTTGATATAAAGCTTTGTGTTAAAAACAAAGAAATATTAGTATTATTAGTATCTTACATGTTTAACCCAAAAGGTTATTGAAGGAAGATCTTATCGCCTACAACAGCCTTGGGTTGGAGTTGTGAACCGTTCCCAAGCAGATATTAATAAAAATACGGACATGATTGTCGCAAGGCGCAAGGAACGTGAGTACTTTGCAACCAGTCCTGACTATGGGCACTTGGCTAATAGAATGGGTTCAGAGTACCTTGCTAAACTTCTGTCACAGGTTTGAGCGCAAATATCTTTCTTGCAATTAAAAGTATCTTGCTCCTTCAATAAAGTATCCATTTTGATGATTTGATCTTGTTTATAGCACTTGGAGTCTGTAATTAGGGCTCGTATCCCAAGTATCACATCCTTGATTAACAAAAGCATTGATGAACTTGAATCCGAGATGGACCATCTTGGTAGGCCTATAGCCGTTGACGCTGGGGTGAGTTTAACTCTATTTTGTAAATTTCATCATGTATTATCTTAGGTAATTATGAGTTTGTAACCAAGACTTTGTATTGTAGGCTCAATTATACACTATACTGGAACTTTGCCGTGCATTTGACCGAATATTTAAAGAGCACTTAGATGGAGGGTAAGATTTAAACTCTCAATTTTGGCTCATCAGTGTATTTGGAATTTAGTGTTCTCAGATGCAAAACTTTTGTAGAATTACAATACCATTTTGCAGTCTAAGTTGAAATGGAGCCTATATTGTTAATTTGAGTAAATGATATGATTTTTTTTTTTTTGGGTTTAACTTTAATATATTCTTTGCGTACTTAACTATCAGTCTCTTTAGTAAATGTGGCAAATTATCTGAGATATGATTCATGCATTGTACAGGAAACTTAATGTAATTGTTCTATATCTAATCAGAATGTTTAATAACAACTAACTGTTGTAAATATTTGTGGATAATCATGTAAATAAATGATGAGTAATAGTTACCTATCCCTATAGATTGGTGATTGATAGGTTGTAATTGTAGGAGTGATTGGATTGTAATTAAGCATTACCCTTTTGTGTACACCATGTAGTCCTATATAAGGCTCCTCATGGTGAGATGAATAAGACACACATTCTATTCTCTACGTCTATACTCTCTTTCTCTCAAATTCGTTTACTATAGTTTTACAACACTAACTGGTTTCTTGGGCAAAGAATTACATAAGAAAAGTCCTCAACAGCCAAGGTTTGACAATTTGTAGTAGTCAGTACAGGGTTCTAGGTGGTAGAGCTAATGTTTAGTTTCTAGCTGAATAGTTCATGTAGTGGACATAATATGCATTGGTATATCACACGGACTTATATTATTATTATTTTTTTGGTTAAACGGACATGATATGGATCAGTATGCATTGGTTGTTTATGTTATTTATCAATCAGAAAACAGGGTTTGATAGAGAATCAACTTGCATTACCCCTCAGCGGATTTGGTTTATTTCTTTTCACGAAAAAAATCATCTATAATACTACTCTGTGACTGTAACTTTGTGCTTGATTTTGTCATGATAGGCGACCCGGAGGTGATAGGATTTATGGTGTCTTTGACAACCAGCTGCCTGCTGCTTTGAGGAAGCTTCCATTTGATCGACATCTGTCCATGCAGAATGTAAAGAAAGTGGTTTCAGAGGCTGATGGTTATCAGCCTCACTTGATTGCCCCAGAGCAAGGTTACCGCCGCCTTATTGAGGGATCACTGAATTACTTTAGAGGTCCAGCTGAGGCTTCCTGTGGATGCTGTAAGTATTCATTTTTGGTAATCTCCGGTAGTAAATGATTTTCTGAAGTGTATTCAGTAGTTGAGAACTTTTGCTAAGTCTTTATCTTTGACTGGCTGAAAATCCATACTGTAGGTCCACTTTGTCTTGAAAGAACTTGTGAGAAAGTCATTAGCAGAAACTCAGGTAAACAGAACTTGTATGTTAGGTTTGCAGCTTAACAAGTGTTTTTTCAGTGATAAAGAGATTAATGATTTTGATGCTTGTGACTCATAGGAATTAAGACGGTTTCTGACTCTGCAAGCTGAAATAGCGGGTGCAGCTAATGAAGCATTGGAAAGGTTCCGTGATGAGAGTAAGAAGTCAACTCTGCGCTTAGTGGACATGGAATCCTCATACTTGACTGTGGAATTCTTTCGAAGACTTCCACAGGAAGTGGAGAAACCAGTTGGCCCAGGAGGAAAACCAGGACACCCGGGAGGAAATCCAGCTGCCAATGCTGCTATAGACCGTTATTCGGAGGGTCACTTTTGGAGGATAGGATCGAACGCACTACTACAAAAACTGCATCACACAACGGTGGAAATCTGTTGTGTGATGTGGACCATGTCTGTCGTCTATCTCGATGTTGTGTGATGAGCACACTCACACAACGGTGAAACACCGTTATCTGAATATCATAGACACAACGCATTACTTATAACCGTTGCACCAATTATGCGCATGCCAATGCCAAAAATTGGATGCGGCGCATTTTCGATGGTGATCAGACAACAGAAGTAAGCACATGCTGTTGTTGGTTAACTTCTCACACAACAGAAAAATAACACTCAGACAACAGAAGTAAGTACACGCTGTTGTTGGTTAACTTATCATACAACAGAAACATATGGCGACTGTTGTTGGTTGTTCCTTCACACAACAGTTACATACCTGTTGTATGTGTGAGGCTCAGTGTTGAATTCTTCACAAGTCATACAACACATTGTTTCTATACCGTTGTGTGATTTAACATTGGACAACTGATACCCATTTATTCTGTTGTGTGAGTACTAATGTGACTACATAATTTTATAGCTACTATTGTGTGATTATAAGTGGTTTGTTGTGTGATTGACGACATGCGTATTCATACAACGTAATTTAATTTACTATTGTTCGTTCATTATCGATTATTTACCTGGAATATTTGCACAAAATAATGCTCTATATATTAAGTACTGAAGTACTCTAATTCAAGCATGTACCAAAAGAGCTAGTATTTATCAATCATCCATACATTCATCTATACCATGTAAAAAAAAAGAAAGCATTCTAGCTAGCTTGATGGTTGCTGCATTCTAGCTAACAATTAAAAAGAGCAAAAGCTGATACAATATAAAACATGCACATATGCAGTTGCTGCATGTGAATATATGTATCATCAGAACTTAACAAAATGCTTTCCTTCAACCAACTTGATGGCTCCTTCCAACTCTCCTGCAAGATCTTTAAGTGATGGGTCAAGCTCTCATTCTCAATGCAGGGTAGCCTTTCGCTTATTTCAGCTCTCTTACTTGCAAACAACAAACTGTACAGGTCATTGGTAGTAAATTTGAGAGCCTACCCTACATGAATAATAGAACAAAACTACATGAATAATTGGTAGTAAATTTCATGATGACAGTGACCAATAGGTTAAAACTACCAACGAAGAATTTTATGATGGAACCCTTATAAGTAGTGAACCCTTACAGACTGAGACCAGAGCATTAGTAGTACTGTAGAGGTAAGTCCTATGATGACAGTGGCCAACGACTATAGGCTAAAACAGCCAACAAAGAATCAAAGGAGTCATGAAGAGAAACAGGCGTAGATAGCCTTTATCTATCAGCCTTTATCAATTATACACAGTGAGAGGCAAGCATATTCCCAACTAATCAAACTCACAAAAAGGGGAGAAAGCCAATTGATCAAAACAAACAAGAGAAAACTTATAGTGAGAATGCAAATAGATACATTTCAAGAAGTTGGATCGAGGGGGTTAGCAAGTCAGATAATTACCTCAAGGAAATCATGGTTGGATACATACTGGGCCTCAACCACACATCTAATCTCCCCAACAATGACAGATATAGATTTTTTGGCATTCTGTGGATGACTTTCCCTCTGAGAACCTGTTGTGCCTTGAAAGCCAAAAGAAAACACAAAGGGGAAATTCATTAGCTATTTATTAGCTTACTTATCAGAAAGCATTAAAACCACACACTAGTTTGATAAACACAATCAGATCATCCTCCTAAAATACGGATTTTCTATTCAGCAAGTACACAAGCATGATGAATATTTAGTTATACCAGTTATACATGACACATAGTATCTAGTTCCGCCTAGTCCTGTTTCAGATTTACCAAGTCGCAGACGCAAGAAAAACCCTTCCAGATTTGAGAGTGAGGTATGAGAATCCATCCATCTGATGCATGAAAAATCACGAGACCATATTTAAATATATAACACGTCACAAGGACAAGTAGTAAAGGTGTTCCTTTTAGTTGTATTAGTTCTCATTACTTCAGGTAATGACAGAATAGGGACCAAGAAAACCAAATATACTAGTGAAATGCCAATTGGTGCTCTACTTACTTCAGGACATCTGTCCACTGCACACTCCTGTGGCTCATTACCGGAGACAGAAACTATATCTTCAACTGACTGTTCCTCCACCCCGACATTGTTCTTGTCATTGGAGCAGTCATGAACTGCACCAACACTGTAACGATCTGACATTAATGATAGACCTGATATTTTTGGGGTAAAGCGAGTTACCCACAAACTTCCCAGAAGGTCTCTTCGATGATCAAACTTAACGGTTGTCTTTCCTGCAGGCAGTGGGTCAGATTCAACATGCTCGACAATTGTTTTCTTACGTTTTCCCAGAGAAGAAGTAGAGCTAACTCCACATTTGCCTTTCTCCTGACTACTGGCAACTTTTGCAGATAAAATCTAAGGTTGGAGTGCTGAACCTGCTTCAGTACAGCAAGTTGATTCATTGAACCTCCCAACTGGCATATAGATCATCTAAGTTCAAACTGATCAGGTTCATACAGATCATCTAAGTTAAATATTAATTTCACAATTGGACATAGCTATTAAGGATTCATGAAGGTTTACCTCAATGAATTGGCCAACACCTCCAAAAGCATTTGTCAAACCCTTCTGGTCAACTAACGATTATGACTTTCAAATGTAGTTAGTACTTATTGACCACCTGCAGCAAATTTCTACAATCCCTGCATTGAAAGAAAAGAAAAACTCTAAAACCACCACTAGAGAAAAAGAAAAAAGAAAAATTAACTGCTTTATTAAAACCCAAAAAGTGGTTGAACAACTCATTCAATTGACAACCTGTTTATGCCTCAATATGAGATATGAGGCAAATCAGCCAACTCGTTCAATACTATGCAGATCATTGAGGTTGATATAAATATAGATATATATATATATATATGTATATATATAATGAAAACAAGAATTAGAAACCAGAAAACATTATTAATCATGTTATATGTTTAACTATGCACTCAAATTCCACAATGATCACAAATAGTAGGAAATATATGGTTCAAAAGCAGAGCCAGACTTAACCGTCATCCTCAAAATTATATCATTCAGTATATGACAAATGACTGCATATAATGCATATGGGATTAAGCAAATTGAATGAACATACCTAGCTGTCTATAGCAAAATCCCCATAAACAACTAGGACAAGAAAGATTACTGATACTCCGGAGTTACCATAAACTTTTCCAGACTCTAAGCCTTTATGTACGGAGTCTCCATCCTTTTGTGACCACTCAACCTGTATCAAAATGTAAACCAATCATGCTAGACTCAAAGGACAAAAACATTCAAGCACACAAAGTGCAGTGCTTAATATGTTTTGAAAAGTAAATAAGTCTTGAAGATCTCAACTTTAAAACCATTTAAAATTGGTGCATCAAGAAAACCAAAGAAGGTTTCAACCTCGATCCCCAGTGTCTTCAGCAAGGGCTGACTTGATGACACCCAACAAATCGTAAGTTGGATGTGAAGGAGGCTTTATCGGTAGGGATTCATATGATAAACAGGGCTTCTCAGTTTGAACTGCAGACATTCTAATGATCTGCCTGCAAGGGTCCAAACAAGTCCACACATTCCAAATCAACAGTCTAATATGCCACCAATGATCAACAGAAACACAACTTCGGAACAAATGAAAGTAGAACATTTGAACATGTTTGAATCTCTCAACTACTATCCATTCCATTAATTAATCCCAATCACATAGTTTCTTCTATGATTCAAATTATGGTAAATGCTATTATAATTACAGCTTCATTTATAAACAAAAAATACAAACAAAAAAATAGATATCAGTTATACTATTGCTAATTCATGACAATTACAGCTTCATTAGAGAATTTTAATGACCAATATGACAGAGAACCAAACAAAGATCAATACTTTAAGCTCAGTGAGCGGAGAGAGAACAATACATGAGGTGCTGCAGTTGTTTGAAAGAATCCAAATCCTGAGCATTAATTGGGGTTTTCAATTCATTCGATACCTCCATTGATGCTTCCGTAATCACTTATTTCTCAATCTGATCCATCACCTTCAACTATCTCTGCAACAATCAGCAGAAGAAGAAGAACAAGAAGAACATGAGAGGGAGAGGGAGAGAGATAGATATATATATATATATAGAGAGAGAGAGAGAGAGAGAGACTTACATTCGGATTTGCCAGAAATCTTGAATTCCAAATTCCCAAATTGAAACGCTTGCTAGCGACTTTCAAGTACTTAGAATCTATCTTGTTAGCGACCTCTGTGGCCGCACCGTTAAACGCTTGAATCACTCAGATTTATGAGAATCCTGAATTCGAAATTCCCAAATTGAAATCAAATTAGGATTTGCCAGAAAACCTAGAACAAATTGAAGCTATTATGCTAGAGTAGTAGAGAAAAGTGAACTGACCTATTGCCGAGGTTGCCGAAGAAGTGGAGATCGGAGATGTTGACGTTGAGGCAGTGGTCCTTGCGGTCGAGGACTGCCTTGATGTCGTCCATGTACGTCTGCGAAATTCTCGTTGGCGAGCTTGTGGTGGCGTGGACTTTCTCCTCGCAAGCCCAGGACAGCAAGGCCTCGTAGAAGCAGGACAACACGTTCACCTTCACCGTCTTGCTCACCTTCGCCTTCTGCATATCTTCAATTAACCCTAGTTTGAAGGCGAGGAGGAGAGTGAAAGGAGATCTGGGGCACTCTATCTCCTCCGTTGCCCAAGAGGATTTGGATTTCAGGGAGAAAGAATAGAAGCAACAAAGGGCAGCGAGGAAGGGGATTTGGATTTCGGGGGAGAAACAAAGGAGTTGGGAGTTTGGGACCGAGAATAGCTTTTGTCAAGAGGGGCTTAGGCTTAGAGTTTTACTGAGAGAGAGGGGAACCTGTCTTATCTTTCTTTTCTTTTCTTTTATCTGATTGTGGTGGCATACTTTGTTCCTCCAATGCTACAACGGAGCAATTAAAAATCTGTTGTACGAGAGTATACATAAGTGATATTTGTCAAAAGAATGAGGGAAATTTGCCGCTGCCGAGGTTTGGTGGGAGGATTTCAAATCGATTTGAGCCTTCAGATAACAGAATACCTACAATCTGTTGTGTCATATTTTATATCATACACTAGGTATACTTAGTATAAGGTGTCAAATTTTTACAAAATTGGCGCCCAGCCAAAATTTGGCGCAAAATTTTGCACCCGATTCTAGTCATACAACATAGATAACTATACTGTTGTAGCTTGCAACATTCACACAACAGAACATGCATAATTCTGTTGTGTGATATAATTGGTGAACTTGTCTTTGGAGGGAATTTTGAGTTCAGTGATGGCGGGATATCTACCGATAAATTTTGTGTCATTTAGATAACGGAACATGCATAATTGTGTTGTGTGATAGAGCTCTGAAGAAAAAGTTCACAATTTGGTAGTATTCCCACAACAGAACTTTATTAACAGCGTTGTGCAATGGAGTTCACGTTATCAGACGACAGTCAGTTTTTAATCTCTTGTCTGATAAGTGTTGTGTGATGCAGTTTTTGTAGTAGTGACGTGTCCTCTTATGTGGGAATGGTGTCTGAGACACTAAGGAATACGATTCCCAAGGCTGTCGTTCACTGTCAAGTCAGGGAGGGAAAAACATCATTGCTAAATAACTTCTATATACAAATAGGAAAGAGAGAGGTACTCTCTCTCTCTCTCTCTCTCAATACACACAAGCACACACTCTTGGAGCTCATAGACTTCTAAGCATGCAGTATATAAATAATCAAGTTGAAGACTTATTAAAAAGTGAACAAGATTACAGCCTCTTAAAACTCTCCTCAGATGTTTACTAGTGTATTTCATGTCAGCCAGGATTTTCATCAGTAGATTGTGTGGAGCTTAATAGACTTCAAGCTTGTTTTGACTGCTCTTTTTATATGATGCTGTTCTCTAGTGTCTAACTATTCAGTGGTTCAAGATTATTGAGAATTACAACTATTAGTTTCAAAATCAGGGCTTCCATTGGTGAATGGGCCTTCAAGCATGAGTGGTCATTTATATTCTCAAGGCTTGATTATTTGGGTTGGGATTAATTTGTTTCCATTATAGTTTAGGTTAATGGTTTCTTTGGCTTGTTTTTCAGGGTAAGCAGGTAGGTCAGCTGCTTGACGAAGACCCAGCATTGATGGAGAGGAGGCTACAGTGTGCTAAAAGGCTTGAATCATACAAGTCAGCTAGGGATGAGGTTGATTATCTATCATGGGTCTGCTGATCTTTGTTTCTGAATGTCATCATAGTTTCTGCTACGGAGTTTTTTCTTTTTAACTGATTATGTTGTTGACCCAAGTTCTCAGGCTTTGGGATGGGGTGGTGAATTCGACATTGCTGTATTTATCTTTCGTATATCTGTAGTACATATGTAATGTACTCTTATATATGATTACATATCAGATTGATGTTGCATGGCGTATGTTCACGCTTCTTTCCTTTTCTCCATGCTCTTATTTTTCTGTATTTTGCTTCTGCTTGCGAGTGCAAAGTCGTCGTTGGAAAACGCAAAACTTGATATTGTCTCTTGATTTCAGTGTCGCAATTTGTATGATTCTTTTATGAGTTAATTAGATCTAAGTCCAAAATTCACAGCCCATATTAGATGCAGTCCGGATGAATTTTCTTATTAATCGCGGTCCTATGACTCAGCTACCAAATTGGATTTATTTCATTTTTTATCTTGCTGACTCAACACCTAAAATTTTCATTCCTAACATACCCTTATTTAATATATTTTGCACAATAAACAGTAAAAGCCAATATATTAATGGGAATCCTAAATTATTGCAATTTTGTTAATGTAAAATTAGCAAATTTAATGTGTTGACTTTAATTTATATTATTAGTTTCTTGATTGAATTCAAAAGATAATCTATATATATTAAGATATTATTCTTCCTTGATCTTGCCTATCACACATTGTCTTCTTCTTCTTCTTCTTCCTCCTTTTTTCTACCGAATCATCGTTTTTTCCCTCTTCTTGTTCCATGCATATCCTATTTCCAACACATACTTCTCATTTCTCTGTTTATTTCTAGCTTTTTCTTTCACTTTAGTATTTTTTTTGTGTGGCTTCTCCCTTCTTAGATCATTTTTAGGTCTTACTAACATGACATCTTCAATTCGTAGCTACCTTTATTATAGATTTGGTAAGAAGTTTTTGCTTACCTTTAATATAGAATCGATTATGGTGTTATAGGTAAGATTTGTCCTAAAATTTGATTAGACATTTTTATTTCACATTTACATGCCTTATTTATAGGTAAGATTTCACAAGTTTAAAAAAAAAATCAAGTTTCTCTATATCTCTATATCTAAGGTTCTCTCATTATCTCACATTTTCTCTTTCATACATTTTATCTTTTAATTAGGTATAAGTTTTATATATACATATTTGCTCCTTTTGATTAGATTGGGAATATATTCTATGTTTTTTTTCTTGCTTTGTATGTCTAGGTAGATTAAATCTCTACGATACAACTTTAAATACCTACCATATAGATACAAATGAAGCAATAATGTTTGAATTTTTGTTCTAATGTTTTTCATCCTATAATGTAGGTATGTAAGTATTAGACCTACATCTTAGGTATATTGAGTTTATATGAATGCATTTAGTCTTCTTTGTCTGAAAATTATTTATTGATGAATTGTAAATTTTAGAATTTGAATTTAGAATTTAAAATTGAGCTAAAATTGTGATCTAATTAGTGAATTTGAAATTATTTACCTTATTTGGTTCTAAGGGCAAAATGGACTATTAAAAAAAGCAAATGGACCGCAATTAATAAGAAAATATGCGCGGACTAGATCTAATTTTTATATAACAAAAAGGACTTGAATCGAGTTAACTCTTGTTTTATCAGTCTTGCCAAAAATTGATGAAGACGAAATGAGTTCTCAAAATTAACCCTGTTGACAGTTGTTAGAATACAGCAAGTAGGGATCATTCTATCCGGGGATTGAGGGTGCTCCTGTCATTTATACGTCAAAAAAAGAATATTAATTATAGAAATACAATATCTACGAAAATTACAAAGAATTAAGAGGGGATTTCGAAAGTTTGTGTCTAAATCTAACTACTAAATATTATACAAGTCATCAAACAAATCTGAATCAAAGTAGAAGTAGATGAATGGAGGAAGTAGAGATATAATTAACAACCATTAACACATTAAGCAGATTATCAAACATAATTTCGAATCAAACATATCATAGAAAGAAATCAATCAAGAACAAACAATGAACGCATGCATAAGTTCTTATTACATCTCTTAATTAGATTAACTAGATGAACGCACCATAATTAACCTTATTAATCATGCAAAGCTAGTGAGTGATCAATTCCCCAACAAAACACAATTAACGCATTAAGAACATGTGGAAGTTTGATTGATTTAAGCAAAAACGACAAGTTAGAACGCTAATCTTACCATGCAAAGCTCATTGTTGATTTACCTAAGGAATTATAGGTTTTCCACTTAGCAATTAAGATCTAGAATGCTAGCATATCTTAATTTGGATATTACATGCTTATAATTCTAAGTTGCGCACCAAAGAACATAATCACATAAAAGGTGGGATTGAAGCACAAAATCAACAAACAATCATATGAAACTAAAAATTATAATCTAAAAAGCCTAAAACAAAACATGCTTCATGGTTATTGGAAATCAATTTTTAACATCCAAACTTTAATCTAACAAGCAAGGTTCGAAAAATCGCTAGGCGCTAGTCTGGCGGTGGGCTTGGGAGGAGCGCTCAGGCGCCTAGGCGGGAGTCTAGGCGGCGCCTAGGTGGGAGTCTAGGCGGCGCCTAGGCGGTTTTGTATTTTTAAATTTTTATTTATTTTTATATCATATAAATATATATATATACACACACACACACACACACACACGAGTATATATAGCCTAATATATGAATACTTATTATAACTTATAACTAATAAGATATTCAATAAAATTATATTTTATTCCAAGTTTCCATGCCCACAAACAAAACTAGTGAATTAAAAGAGGGAACATAGGGAAGAGTATTCTCCGTCAAAAAGAGAATACATGAAAGACTAAACTTAAAAGTTACCTCTGTCTCTCCCACTCTCCCTCTCTCCTCTCTGTCTCCATTCTCCAACCAATATTTATATAATTTGTATGGGAAACATGGAAGCCTTACACGCCACCTAACATATTCAAAATTTCAGTATTCAATTATGCAGCCACTTGCACATCTATCCTCTCTCTCTCTCTCTCTCTCTCTCTCTCTCTCTCTCTCTCTCTCTCTCTCTCTCTCTCTCGTCTGAATCCTCTCTCTCTCGACAAACAACAGCCATCCCTCTCTCTCTCTTTCAGCAATGTTCATTGTCATCTTTTCTTCCTCTCTTGCCCAAAACCAGTAGCCACCACCCTCCACAGTCTCATAATTCTCTTCATTGTTCAATCACCTCGTGAATTACTTCACAAAAACAAGGTTTCAATTCTCATATTTCAAGATCTTGATTTAAGGGGAAGTTGGGGGTGGCTTGGGGGGAAGTTTCGGTGGCTCGAGGGGAGCAGAGGGAGTTTGAGGCTGAGATAAAGCGGTGGAGCAGAGGCTCGGTGGAGCTGCGGTAGAGGAGTGGTGCAGAGACGCGGTGGCTTGGTGGGGGAGAGCGAATACGAGTTGTGGAGATCGAATGGTTTAGGCGTTTAGCAGATTAGATAATAGTATGTTGATTTCCAATTGATTTCCACAGCTTGAGTTGTGGGGATCGAGCTGCCATCTTAATAGTTGTTGATTTGGGGTTTCGGTGTCGCGAAAAAAGAAAGAAAAAGAAATTGAAACCCTCCCAGCCGCCCAGCTACCCAGACGGACTCCCAGACCGCCCAGACGGACGCCCAGGCCGCCTAGGCGGCCGCCTAAATCCATTCCGCCTAACAGCTCCGTTTAGTCAATACTCGCCTCGGTCTCCCGCCGCCCAACGCCTAGGCGGCCTGGGTGGCCATTTTTTAGAACACTGCTAACAAGAATTCGAAACATCCAAAATAACAAAACAAAAATCTGTTTTGAATTACAAGAAAATAAAACCGAAATTAAACTAGAAAAGGACATGGTTACACTTTTGAACATCTCAAGAACGCAAGAAAGCTTCAAAGGTAGTGGAGGCAAGATGAGGACCATGGCAAGGAGATATTGATGGAGCTTGATCACGACTTCTTGACTTGAAGAGAGGATGATGAAATTTTGAGAGAGAAAAGGGGAGGATTGCGTATTTGATTCAGGGTTTGATGATATTTTGAATGAGAGAATGTGTCAAGTGGTCATTGTTGATGCTCCTATTTATAGGAGGATGGCAACTTAGTCTCCAAGTCTTCAAGAATGATCCACACAGTATTAGCCAATCAGATAACACCACGTCAGCTCTGCTATGTCATCCAACCAATTAAAAAGCTCCAAAATCAATCCCTAATATTTTGTTGCTGATTTTCCCATGATTTAATCTGATTTTATTCACAATTTTCGGCCAAATATCTAGGCATGAACCTAGACAATGTATCCGGACTCATTTTGGACCTTTTCTCCCTTAAATCTCTTCATGGCTTTATCCTTAACATCCTCCCCTTGATTTTCTCTTGATTTTCACATTAAAATTGCAGATTTTATTCTCTAATTTTAGCCAACATATCTTGAGGGAATTAAGGAACGAATCTGGACTTGTTTTGAGCCTTTTCTTGTTGCACAATCCCATGAAACTCTCCCAAGATTTTCTCAACGTAATCTCCTTGATTTTCACATTAATTTTCACATTATCTCCATCATTTCCCATGCAAAAATCAGATTTAATCTCTCATAGTATCTCCCACGTCATCTTCAAGCCATGTGGTCTCCTAATGCCTTCAGGTTTCCTAGCGTCATCAGAATTCCTGCGTTGACTGGGATTCCTACTTGGACTAGGAAAACTCCATTTCCTCACTTCTGCATTTTTTAGCTCATTTCCTGCGTTTGAAGTTCATTTCTACCTAAATACAACAAAGTAAGTTAGAAATGACATTGTTAAAGGGATAACTAAGTAAAATGTAGGGAAAATGATACTAAACACATAGAAAATATTACTCCGATCAAATAGTAACCATGAGACTTAAGTGGACATCAATTAAAGTATTTGATACCCTTCATTTCGGCCCTAATCATCTTAAGACTTGTGTTTGCATACATCCTGTTAGAAAGCAGACCCATCATGCATGGTACATGCTTCCCAATGCCTTGGAGCAATAACATCCACCATATGCATTCCGCCAGATCAGAAACTGCACCACTGACTGAACCACCGAGACAATGCTACTTGAATCCAATGGAAAACCTAAACTACAACACTACCCAATTGAGGAGCTAGAACCACTAGCCAAGTCATTCCAAAGAGAACAAGAAATCATAGGTCATTCAGAGCCTACAAGGAGAAGAGAGCGCCATCCCTGTTAACCGGCTGAACACATGTAGTTGCTGAATAGTAGTATTCTTTCCCTTAAACACAGCAACATGATTTGAGAGCTGGGAAGCATAGTCAAACTCGAACATAACCTTCAAATGGCATTATATGAATACAAGAGGTAGTACATAGAGGAAATGCTTTGGTTGAAGATGTGACTGTTGAAGGAAGTCGACATCATGTGTGCCTCTTCAAACTAGGGTTTAGTCCTAGAGTTGTAATAGGAGAAGGTTTAAGATTTCCTAGTTATGTTTAGATTCTATTACCTTTTATGTACTATGTAAATCCCTAATATAGGGCTCCTATTATCAATAATACGACTACAATTCTCTCTTCAATTTCTCTCAAATTCTCTCATACTTAAACATGTTATCAGCACGAGCCCTAACCCTAGCCCTAAAAGGAAAAAAAAAAAAAAAAACCCTAAAACCAAAACCCGAAACCCCATCACCAAAAACTGCCGAAAGCCCTAGGCGTGCTAGCCTACGACGTCGCAGCCCTGCCTCCGGCGCTGCCCCTGCAGCCCTTGAGCACTTTTGTGCCTCCTACTGCCCCTGCATCATCGTTGCACTCCTACTGCCCCTGCAGCACAGCAGCACACTCGTTCTTGTGCATATCAGCCTGTTTTCACGCCCCAAAAAGTCTTGATTGGGACCTCAGATCAAAATTATTCCTTCATCAAAGTTGTTCGTCTCTGTCTCTTCTATCTAACCTCCAAATTTCAGCCTTATTGGAGTCGTTTTGAGATCTGTACACCATTCGAAGTGGGAGATATTCAGAAGCGAATCTGCTCCGAATTTCAACAACTTTGAAAGATTAAAGTTCCTGCTTTCTTGTCTTCTAAATTTCTTTATTTGCTGCAGGATTTACAATATATGAACATGGGTTCGATTATTTAATAAGCGGAATTGTGGAAATTCACGCTAAACGAACTAAGAGCGTTCGTAATCAATGAACTAAGAGTGTTCATGATATTCGGACTAAGAGCGTCCGCAAGCATCTATTTTTAACCATATTAAACATCATTGTTTCGGTCTAATCCAAATTTCTTAGAAATCGATTTCTTGGTAGCATTAAGGCTCGGAAATCTTAATATTAGTTTTTGTGGAAGCATTGACTTCGAAACTAATCCGTTCTTGTTTCTCCTTTTTGGATATCAAACTTGAACGAGCTCGATTTTACTCCATTGGATTCTACGGGCACGGGATATTTATTGCCTATAATCCAAGAGCCCTGTTCTAAAGGAACCGCTCAAGACTCACAAACTAAGATAGATAATTCCAGAGCACTTACCCTGATGAAGCGCCACATGGAGATGGCACTCCAATTTGAGTACATGAATGAGGATAGTGCTAGAAACCTTTGGGTAGCCCTTCGTGAATGTTTTAACAACATTCACAATTTTCCGAACTTAGAAGCATGATGGAATTATCTCTGCTTCTCTAACTTTGACAGAATTATGGAATATTGTTTGGAAGCTCTCCGCATCAGATCATTGATGCATGCCTGTGAAAAACTATCACAGAAGAACAATTGATTGAGAAAACCCTCAATACCTTCCCTGTCTATGCTATGCGGTTCTTTGATTAATTCCGGACTCATGTAAACGCAAGACGGATCATAAATTTCCATCAGCTAATTGGAGCTATGGCATGTGTTGAAAGGCACAGCCACAAATTTTGTGAATGGAAAATATGGTAGGCCTCAAGATGGCTACCATGAGCACCGTTCAATGGCTAGAAGAAGTCGCTTTCATGAAGGTAATTACCAAAGTTGGCAAATACATGACCAAAGGAGTCATGACATTGAGGGTTGGGGGTTGGACACCATGGCGCCACCTTTGGCCATGGTAACACTATTCCAACGCCAATGGTCCTAGGGACCATTTATATTGCATCAATCCGCCTCAATCAAGAGAGCATCCTCTACATTATGTTTTATGGAGTACTAGCTTGATCAATGGTGATCAAGATATCGAGTTCAAAAAGACTTTAAATCTGGCGATGAAGACAAAATGCCGCAGATTTTTATTTCTAATAGTCTTTTATTTTTTCCAATAATTATGTAATGGCAATTATGCCTTAATCAATAAATGACAATTTTGTATTAACTCTTTCTCAAGTGGCGCATCCAATGAAGTATGATGTCTAAGAAAGTGATTGAGATTAGTGGTACTTAAGAGAGCCTCGCTCCACCAACATCTCTCTCTACTTCCCTGGTCATATTTGATTGGAGTTACCAAACGGATTGAGTGACTACGATTTGTCTAAGTTTGATTTTTATTTTGGATTAGACTTTGGTTAAGAAACTTTGATGTAATCATTGGCTATTAATAAAGTGTCGATTCTTTTATTTCATGTCTTGGACATACTTTAATTCGAACTTTATTATTTCAAAGATATAAGAGCCAATGATTTTCATGTGGAAACACATTGTGAGAATGGACAAGAGTTCTTTTGCATCACCTCTAATGACTACGGACATAAACGAGTATTAGAGAAACTTATGTGTCACTCTTGTGGGTTGTATGCTACCACTATTCGCATCACTGAACCCAACTATGTCATGAGAGATGACTTATGGGATTCTGACACTTATAGGCTTTGGCACGACCGTTGGGGACACCTAAGTCATGATATGATGATTCGTATACTAAAGACTTCACACGGACTTCCATTTTTCAAAACGAAAAGAAGTAAAAACCGAAATTCGGTCCAAGGAAGGGCACATGCCCCACACGGCTCCATCCCTATGCACAACCGGCCATCAATGGCCAGTGCTGCCTACCCCCTGCGGCCCAAAGAGGGCTTTGACGCCACCAATGCTTCCTTAGCCCATTTTTCTACTTCTAAAGTCCATTGTGACTTCGTGGCTCAACCAAATTCTTCCTTGGTTGTGTCTAAGGCCCATCGTTCATTTTACAAAGTCTGCTCTTTAGCAAAATTAGGATCGAGATCATCCTATGCAAAGGACCCAACGGAAATATTTCCATTCTTACAAAGAATCCAAAGGGATTCAATGGACCGATTCAACGAACGTGCTGACTGTTTAGATGTTGGTTGATGTGCGGACACGCTGGCCACGTGTCGTGTTATCGCCCACTAGTAATGCTGCTTATGATAAACTCCTAGCCCATAAAATATGGCTACGGCCTCACTGCCTAGATCATCCCATTCAGTCAATTTAACTTGATAATACTAGAGAGTTTATATCGAAAATTTTCAATGACTATTGCATACCATTGGGTATTGATATCAAGTATCATATTCTCATGTACACACTCAATTGGTCTCGCGGAAAAGCCACCATTAAAAGACTATGATGGTAGCCCAGATTTTGGTAATGAGCACCAATATTTCTGCTTGGGTTATGCAATATCGCATGCAGCTATGATAATTCTCTACGACTCATAGCAGTCACTCAACTTTTATTTGCATTATAGCTAGTGAGTGGGTTCAAGTCTAATATCTCGTACTTATGCATGTTTGAGTGTGCGGTTTATGTGCCAATTGCGCCGCCACAGCTCATCAACGTGAGTCATTGCAATGAATGCATAAATATATATATATATATATATATATATATTTGTGTTGGACATAAGTCTCCAACCATAAGTCCGCTATGTAGAACCCTTGACAGGAGATCTATTTTTCGCTAGATTTGCTAATTGTCACTTTGATGAGACAGTCTTTCCATCGTTAGGGGTAGATTAGAACGTCAATGTTCAACAGGAACGACAGGAATTATCGTGGTCTGTCCCCACTATGTCTCATCTTGATCCCCTAAAAGTGACGAGATCACATATACCTGCTGCAAACATGTCTGCAAGGATTGATGTCCCACAAGAGGATATGGTGACACCCAGAGGAGATGGGTACGGCACCACTACCATGGATGGTGGTATGGTGATGCCACGAAGGTGGCATAATGGCATCATAGGTCATGGGTTCCGCTAGAGAGCGTAGGAGACCCATAGGTTCGATGGATTTTCACCCTAAGAAGAGAGCGAGTTTGGCACAACTTGATCCATTGATCATTGATACTCAAAATCTGTCTCATGAGAATATTCTGGATTGTGGTTATGTCCAAGAGACATCGTTGGGGGACTCCTCAATGTTAGAACCAATTCCTAAGAATATAGAGATTTATATGAATTACACTAGTGTATATGAAGACGTGGAATTATTGAGACCAATGACATCGAACCTTACTCCGTTGAAGAATGCCAACGTATAAAAAATTGGCCTAAATGGAAAGATGCGATCCAGGTTGAATTGGATTCACTAATGAAGAGGAAGGATTTCGGGCCTAAGATGCCAACACCTCCTAACATAAAACATGTTGACATTAATAGGTCTTCGTTAGATAGCGTGATGAGAAAAAGAGATGATAATCTCGCCTTATGGCCCAAGGATTCTCACAAAACTCCCTGGAATCGACTACGAGAAGACATATTCTCTCGTTATGGATGTCATTGCACTCCACTGCCTTGTTAGTTTGGTAGTTTCTGAATAAATGAACATGCAGCTTACGAATGTGGTCACTACGTATCTCTATGGGGATCTAGATACGGAATATAATGAAGGGTCTTGTGTACTTCATTTACCCAAATCAAGTGACTCTTGACCACGGAGCGCGTTTGCAATGAGGGTGAAACGCTCACTAAAGTGACTACTTGATTAGGAAGTGATATGATGAACTATGCCCCTACGTTTTCATGACAAGTTCTGGATTTGCAATTGTCACGGTTTATGTTGATAAACATAATTGGAACCCTTGAGAGTTAAGGGAAACCACTGAACACCTGAAATCTGAGTTTGAGATGAAGGACCTTGGGAGGACACGGTTTTGTCTAGATTTAGAACTTGTATACCGTGTCAATAAATGATTTGCATTTTGATAAAGTCAAAGATGCACTCCCATGGTCGTCCGTAGTCTTGACCCTAAGAGGGATACGTTTCGTCCCAGGGATGATGACGAAGACGTGTTAATTGGCAGAAGTGTCTTACCTAAGTGCAATAGGCTTATTATTGTACTTAACACAATACAAGACCGGACACCTCATTTGTTATGAACTTGTTGGCTAGATGTAGCCCTGCTCCAACGCAATGCCATTGGACTTGTATAAGGACAATCTTTCGTTACTTAAAATGTACGATAGATATGGACTTGTTCTATCCCTATAGAGAGAAAAGAAATTACAGAAGTGTGGGATCGAATCCCACAAGGTAAAACGCCACCTTCCGTGACGTAGACGCCAGGGCCGCCGTCCATGGTGGCCGATGTTCTCCTCCTCCCCTCCATCAAAATGACAACGATGTCTTGATGGGTTTTACTGATGCGGGGTATCTCGCTGACCCTCACAAAGGTTTCTCCCAAACGGGTTATGTCTTTACCATGGGAAGCACTGCGATATCTTGGAGGTCTACAAAGTAGACCCGTGTTGCTACTTCCTCAAATCATGCAGAGATTATTGCTCTACATAAAGCCGTATGTGAATGCATATGGCTAAGGTCTGTAATTAGACACATTCGAGGAGCTTGTGGTTTGAAGTCTACCACAGATGAACCTACATGCATTTATGAATTGAGCAAATGAAATTAGGTTTCATCAAGGGCAACAACACCAAGCATATATCGCCCAAGTTCTTTTACAATCAGCAACAACATTAATCACTTCTAAAGATTGAAGTGAATCAAATCCGATCAGAGGATAATGTAGCGGACTTATTCACTAAGTCATTACCTAAATCCACCTTCGAGAAACATGTGAAGAGCATCGGATTGAGAAAGATTATCCAAACTCCCATGATTGTAGTAAACAGGGGGAGATATTGACATCAGGGGGAGGTATGATGTCTACATGTTTGATCTCGAAGAGTGAAGAACGTGTTGTGCTCTTTTTGTCCTTCGACCGCGGTTATTTTTGTCCCACAGGGTTTTTGTTACCTGGCAAGGTTTTTAGTGAGGCAACGATCAAAGCGTCATCACCAAGTTTGAATGGCACAAGGGGGAGTGTTGAAGGAAGTCGACATCATGTGTGCCATTTCAAACTAGGGTTTAGTCCTAGAGTTGTAATAGGAGAAGGTTCTAGATTTTCTAGTTATGTTCGGATTCTATTACCTTTTATGTACTCTGTAAATCCCTATATATAGGGCTCCTATTATCAATAATACGACTACAATTCTGTCACGCCCCTGATTTTACACACATGAAAATCGATATATATAATCCCATAATTATACATGCGTGAATGTTCAGTCATCAATACAAATACCTGGAACATCTTTCCTTTATAATAAGTACATAATGATGCCCTGAAATCATCCGAGTTAATATGCACTCGCTCCATAGAGTCATATATTACACAAATTTACGAATTAAGTTGCCATCACAAAATAAAGCGTAAATGCTCCTCAGAGCTTACTACATAGCGGAAGTCATAACAATGGCAAAGCTAACAAAATTTTTTTCCTAACCGTTCAGCTGCCTGTAGCTACCTCAGCTTCAGCCACGATTTTCCTGACCTGCAGGATTAACCCCTACACCAAAAGAATGGTGCACCGGGTTTCCACACAACAAAACCCGGTAAGCTTATGAAAGCTCGTATGAGTAACTCATGAACATCAATCAACAACTCACATCAATCTACTTAAGGAAACATGCAGCCATGATTCCTTCTAACATTCCATATCCTTTCCAAAGAAAGGACAACATGAGTCACCGCTATGACCATGCTCTATTTGCTAACTTAACCATCAAGTAGCAATTCAAGTCTCATCTAGACAATTAAAGAAGAATGTCGTCGGAACTCTCCTTTAAGCTGCATACCTATGAGTCTCAAGCAACCTCGACCGTTACTCCCATAAGCTATCATGGCAGATAAACTAGCATTCTATGGAAATTGTAATCACTCGTCCTACCAAGGACGTGATTACCTATTTCCTGCCTTGATCACCATCTGCGATCTGTCACCATCTGTGACATATGATTTCAGACTCCGTCCGGTCATGAAATCAACATCAAGGTCGCCATCTGCAACCTGTCACCATCTGTGACGAATGATCTTTAGACCCCATCTGGTCTCAGCTCAACCATTGATCACCATCTATCACCATCTGTGACTCATGATCTTCAGACCCCATCTGGTCATGAAATCAACCATCAAGGTCACCGTCTGCAACCTGTCACTATCTATGATCTATCACCATCTGTGACTTAAGATCTTCTTAGACCCTATCTGGTCTTAAGGTCAACGTTAAGTAAGTCGCATCCGACCTAAAAACGTTACAAACATCTAGTTTCGGCTTTCCTAATCCCTGCTCACCATCTGTGACCCTTGATACAAAAACCAAACATCTAAAATGAGTCACGCTTGACTCAAAATGTAACATCAAGCTCAATACTTTCCAAACAATAGAAAACATCTTTTTCTATAATATTATTTCCTGAAAAGTCGCATTCAACAATAATATGAACATCATCATGCATATTATTATTCATCACAATCATCCACAAGGATATATATATTTCATCTAAATATATATATGTAGTCATTCGCTCAGGAATGCCTACTAATACCAATTATAATTTGCAGTTAATTAATTAACGGTAAAACAATAATGGTACTTCTGTTCATAAAGATCCTTGTGAGATTTACTCACCTCGAACTCCTGCTGCGTCTTCAACAAAACACAAAGCCGCCAATTCACAAATAATCGTCCACTGTACTTCGTCAAGTACCTATTCACATACGTTTCCAATTTAGTGACGATTTACATTTGATTTAAGTTTGAAACCCCCTGTTTTGAACTACAACCCCCAAAGTGGCGCCAATCGAGGCAAAACCACATCCGAGACCTCCCAAAGTCTCCGGAATACGTTCACGATCGATGTGACCAAACCACAAGTCGATCGGACGCTCAAATCCTCACGGATCGAATAAATCAATCGGTATGAAACTGCAAAAATCATAACAAATCCATTCGAACTCCAAAATTTGCATATTATATATCGAAACCCTCGTATCGACGAGTAGAAGACATATAATACCAGAAACAGTCCCATACACAGCCGGAACGCCGCCACATACGGTGGCGCACCGCCGCCGGCCAAAACTCAATATTTCACAAAACTCCCAACATCAAAAAGCTTCATCTAAGCATGCTTGTGAACTTTCATAACTGGATCGAAGTCAGAAAACAAGCCTAAGGGATCGAAAACTATCTCACAAGCCGTGAACAGTAATCCAATCCGAGTTGATCCGATTTCCACATAAATCGATCGAAACAAACACCGTAGATCGATCAGGAAGCCTATTCTGAACTCAACCAAGGAATCGTTGAAGCCATGAAGTCGCCGGAGTTGTGTTTTCCGGCCGGGTCCGAAAACGCTAACTGTACAGCCTTGCAGCGCCGTACACGGTGGATCTCGTCGCTAGAGAACACCACAGGGACGACCGGGAGGAGGAGGCGAACCTGTCTGGAAAGTTTCGTTGCCGGAGGCAGCCGCAGTCCGCCGGAAAAGTCGGGTCGGGTCGGGTCGACCGGTTTCGGGTCGGGTCAGACAGAAATTTTCGATACCGAAGGTATCGACCGAGAGAGAAGAGAGAGAGAGAGAGAGAGGAAGGTTTCCGGAAAAGGAAATGAGGAAAAATGAAAATAATTTATGATTTCCCCTATTTATACTAAAACGGAAACTTCTTCCGATAGCCATAACTTCCTCATACGAACTTCGATTTATGCGTTCCACATGTCCACGAACTCGTATCGACGCGCTCTACAACTTTTGTGAAGGAAGTTTTCCGAGAATCCCAACATATAAAAAGTCAAACTTCACACGACCCTCTAAACTGTGAAATTCAAATATTTATACGTACGAAAACTATTTCATTCCACATAAAACCTACGAATAAAGCACAATAACAATTATTCGTACAACTGGTCCATTATTAATTACCAAAATTAAATAACAGAAAACCAGGTCATCACAAATTCTCTCTTCAATTTCTCTCAAATTCTCTCATACTTCAACAGTGACTTATTAATTTTTGGTTCAAGAACTACCAAGCACAGTATAGCTGAACATAAACTCAAACAATATCAAAATAAAAACAAGGCGTAGTCAGAACATAAATCATAATTGGGTAATGCTTTCTTGAAGAGGTGACTAATCAATCTTTGCCTCTTTGGAGATTAGAGGCTGAAAGCCATGTCGAAGAGTTGCTTGCCAAACTTTGTCAATGCTGGAAATGGTGTGACCACACTCGTGCTCATTCCAACCTTCCAATGCATGCACTATTCCTGCTATACGCCACGCACTCATCACCCTCCTTGGCAACCAGTTCTGATTGTCACAGTATATAAGCTTTAGTTAACCAATTACCTACTAAGTAAATAACAAACTAATAATGGATGAAGAAACATTATAGAAAATTCTTTTTTGGTTACTAATTACCCACCTCACAAGAGTAAACATTCTCAAGAGACTTGGGGATCTTCATTGCTGGTGTGTAGTGGTAGAAGCAGTCTCTGCGCAACTGTTTTGGTGGAAATTGAGAGAAGGGAACAAAAATTGTTCCTTTTGGTGCACTCACCTGTTCTTTTTTACTCAACCCATCTCCCACCAACCAAATCTGCATTGAAATTCCACAGCAAATTAAGTATCAAAAAAAGTAATTTGAAGAGAACAAGTTTTCTGTGTAGCTCTAAACCGTAACCCTAGAAAAATAGAAATCCCTATTTTCTACCTAAAAAATTGTTAAACAGAAATATATTTCTTCAATTAATTTGTTATGGTTGTTAAATATCCACAGCATATGAATAGATAGAAACAATAAGAAAGCTGGTATAGAAAGCAAAATTTTCCTTACCTTTTGAGCATAGCTTCTGTCATGAACCACCTTACCCTCTGTAGCATTTAATGATTTGGTGAGCTTCAAATACTCACCCTGCTGTAATGTAACTACCTGAAACAAATTTATCCAATATCGATCTCATCAGGTCAGAATAACATGTATGAATAGAAATATGAAGTCATATATATGAATATGGAATTGACATATACCTGGATATCCCTCTGGCACAAAGAAAAGGCAAGGGCACAAGCAACCTTTGTGAGGTTGCCTGCAAGGAGAACCTGGGTTGTTCCTTTCGGAATGCTGTTAAGGATGACAGCCACAGCTAAGCTACTCCCGTCCACCACCTTGATTTTCAGCCGTGGATTCCTCTGGACATATATACCACCATTATCATTGAGCCTCTCACCCTGCAATGAGATATACGAAAAAAGAGATCAATCAATATCGATGAATCACACACACACACACAAACCAAATTAAAAGAATTTAAGGGGTTAGGATGGCTCTAATTTGACCACTTAACCGTCAAGATTTTAATGACACAATTAGTTATTTGGACCCGCTGATCTATGTCTTTATTATTGAGACTTTACCCACCTATATACACCTATGTACATGGTTACTAACAAATGACACCCACACCCACATATATAACAGTATAACACACACACACACACAAACCAAATTAAAAGAATTTAAGGGGTTAGGATGGCTCTAATTTGACCACTTAACCGTCAAGATTTTAATGACACAATTAGTTATTTAGACCCGCTGATCTATGTCTTTATTATTGAGACTTTACCCACATATATACACCTATGTACATGGTTACTAACAAATGACACCCACACCCACATATATACAGGCACCATTAATTGTGTCATCACTGATGTTAAATCTACTTCCATTCAAATAGGGAAGTTCAAGGACATATACACACACAGTAGGTCAGGAAATTTAAGGACATAAGTGAGCTTAATTAAATAGGGAATAAAATATGAAATAGATAGGTGAATTGATGAAAGAAATAATAGAGATCAAAACTTTAACCTACACACTTACACACTGTAGTTACCTGATTAAAGAGACCTAAACTTATAACTTTGACACCCATTTGCTCAGCTTCAAGTATGGCATCCTCAATCGCTCTGTTTATAGCTTCATTTTGCCATGAGAGCAAGTACTGCAACTCATAATTAAAGGTAGCAAACAAAATCATGATATAGAGAAAATGAAGATATACAGAAAAATGAAGTTAAGGTGCTTCCCACCTGCAAACTATATTTTGGAATAACCCAAGTTTGTAGTCTGTGTTTATCAAAACGCTGCCTCTCAATAACAAATGAACGGCCAAGTATCCAAGTTAGCATCAAGGACCATAATGTCACCGGCCACAACAACCATAAGTACCATGTTGAAGTGTGTGGATTAGAGGCCAAGGAAGCAAATGCCAGTGGGAGTCGGTAGATGGATTTAGTTGTTGTTAAATGGGTTAGATGAACCACATCAGGTGATTCCTCTTTCCTGAGTGACGATTCATGTAGGGTATCACTAGACTTGTCCATGGTACCATATATATAGTCATAGACTGGCATGAAGAGGGAATAATTGGTTCGAAATTGTGTGTGATGCAAAGAGTGGTACCTGCATATAAAACACGTTTGAATCATACAGAAACAGCTACAATGCTTAAATTTCTGCACTAAAAAGATTCTTACCAACAAAGTTTCGCGATCGCTTATTTTGAGAAAAAAAAAAATAATTGATACAAGCTTATCAACAAGGAAAAAACAAACTTAGTGGTTACTTATAACCATTTGAATGTCTTTTTCATAATGTGCATTCCTACATGTAGGACTTGAGTGTCTATGCGTATGCAACACATTGAATAACATCAATTAATAATAAAGAACAAAATTGTCTTATTGAAGAAAACTTACGAGGGAGTATATATTAGATACTTAATAGGAGGAAAAAGAGAGAAGATCCAGTTCGGAATGAACTCGAAATTGCAGTGTCCCAAGTTGTTCATGAAGTCGATATAAGTAATATAAACAAAATAGGATGAGATGGAAGCTGTTCCGATCAACAGAGTTGCCACCATTGGTATTGCGAAGAGCATGAAATATGTTATGTGCTCCGCAAATGGGTGAGTCACAGCTGAAATATACATTCATCGATCCATGTCAGTAATTGAAATTACTATTCGTACGTATTGTTCTGGATCTTTTACTTGTCAAGAATAAATTAGAAGTAAAATTATTGTTTCTTGAATTTTTTTTTTTTGTTTTTTGCTAGATTAATATGAATTCTGCATTATTGCATCTGTACGGTCTTTACAGTAGCATTGAATTGAAGTTTTCACATACCAAACAGTGAAAACAGAAGGTCTATTGCTTTTTTTGTTTTTTTTTTAGAAGAAAAGACTAAGAAGAGACATTCTCATTGATATTTCATTAAATCTATTCAAGATATTTATATATAATGCACGTTCTGTAGATCAGTAGATATTACTCCTTATATGTGGGGCAATATTCCTAAAATAGAAGGTACACATTTTTTTTTTGGATATAAAGTAAACATCAATATCGCTTACTAATAAATTTGAAATGTAACTGAACATGAGAGGACGAAAAATAATCTTTCCTAACAAATACATCAAGTCAATTAATATGTGTAGTTTAGGCTGATTAGCATAATGCAAATCTTGGAATATATAGATATGTCTTACAAGTAATTGGCTCAGTGACAATGGAGGAATGGTGATGAGAATGGTAGCGAGAGTAGAGGAAATGGTAGTGAAGTGCTCTGTGTAACCAGTAGTAGAGATACTCGACCGGACCAGCATGAAGCAGCATCGTCATGACCAACCCATCTCCCCTCCAAATTGGTAGGTCAGTTTGAGCCCTAGGCAGGACGCACCTGGCCAGAAACCTACCTATGTAAAACAGCATTCCACTGAATATGATTTGATCATCCCTGTCCAAAACAAATCAATTCAAATTTTAAACAACCATTCACTTCAACTAAACTGAGAACGAGTCTTAATTAGTTTAAGTTCGCGGTGCAAACACCACTAACCAATCTCTTTCTCTGTCAACTTGTTCAAATTCGAGGCCCTTGTCCACGATTGTTCCTTTGCCTCTGGCAGTTTGATAGCGAGAAAGTGAGATCCATATCTGGTTGTGCAGCATCCTCCACAACAGAAATGGAAATACGAGGATGTAAAATAGATCTGTGCCTTCTTCTCCAAACATATGTGTGTATGTGCTGTGAATCACCCAAGGAGCTAACACCACGTACTGCAACAACAAAACCTCATATACATCAGTCTCACCAAAGTAGTCCACGAAGGAAATACCATGCTGGTGATATATAACCGTGATATATATAGAGACATGCATTAGCTAGCAAGCTAGCATTCACATAGAATAGAGAAAGGCAGACCTTAAAGCTACCAAGAGGTGTCCATGGCCAGTCAGTAAGAATTCCAGGTGTGGAAGCCATTTGTTTGTTTCTGAGTGGTGATCTCTACCTTGGGACTTTAGAGGTGTTTATATAGAACATAGCATGAGCCCACACACTATTTGTGATCAGAGAAAAGGCAAAAAATATAAAAAAAAATAACAACAACACTGTGTGAGGGAAGTTTTAAAATATAAAAAAAAATTCAAAAAGTGTGGAGAGGGTAGTTAAAACTTTAAAGCAGTGGGAGCAGGAGAAACGTGGGTTTCATGTCCTTTTATTTTTTATCATCATTTTGGTTTTCAAATTGATTTTAGTATCTCTATTGATTATTTTTTGTTTTAAAGTATTTTAATATTTGAGGGGTAAATTGGTAAAAAAAATCAATTATGGAGAGCAAACTCTCCTCTCTTAGTAATAATATAGATGAAGATACGTGTGCATTATATATTTTGGTAATAATGATGATAGAAAATGATTTGTGGTCTCAATGAGGCTTAGGATTTTTGGCCTCAACTTTAGTGTCATGTCATGTCACTTACAAACATCACCTATTTGCCAAAGGGTGTGGCTATTGCCACCCTATTAAGTACTTTTTGTTCACCCTACATTCTCTTTTCACCCTACATATATTTTTTTAATTATAAGTTTACTTTGTTCATCCATTTGCTGTATCTAAAATACCATTTTTCAATATAACTTACTACAGCACCCAAAAACTATGCAAGTTCTTGTTCTCTTTACCTAGCAGAGCTAATTTTCACTTGATACATTCACTCAGATATCAGAAAAAGTATAGGAAGTTAAACTTTAAACTTTCCAACACTATTTCATTGAAATATTCAACTGGGCATCTAAAAAACTCAAACTGAGAGCAAACAACAACTTCCAGTTGTATTTCTTAAAAAAAATAAAAATAAACTGCTGTACATTTTATACTAATTCATAGAGGTATTATATCAAACACCCTTCATGCACATTTTCTAGCATAACTAATTTCTATCACGACTCAGAATTAAAGAAACCCACTTTCCTTTAATTTAGCAACAACCTCCAGTTGTATACTCATTCATAGATGCATTATATCAAACACCCTTCATGCACATTTCCTAAAGGAGCTAATTTCCATCACGACTCATCAGAATTAAAGAAACCCACTTTCCTTCAATATTAGCAAGTGGGCAACACTCTGAATCAGGAATTTGGTTCCAACTTCAAGTAAACATTTTTATCAACAAAACCCAAAGTACCATAGATAACTAAGCAAAGCACATTTTTTCTTCAATATTAGCAACAACCTCTAGTGTATACTCATTCATATAGGCATTATATCAAACACCCTTCACGCACATTTCCTAGCAGAGCTAATTTCCATCACGACTCATAATTAAAGGAACCCATTTTCCTTCAATATTAGCAACAACCTCCAGTTGTATACTCATTCATAGAGTCATTATATCAAACACCTTTTAAGGCTTGCAAGCACATTTCCTAGCAGAGCCAATTTCCATAAGGACTCAGAATTAAAGAAACTCACTTTCCTTCAATATTAGCTAGTGGGCACACTTTGAATCAAGAATTTGGTACCAACTTTCAAGCAAAAGTACAACTTTATCAACAAAACCCAAAGTAACCACAAATAACTAAGCAAAACACAACAAAATTTGACTACAAAAGGAGGCAAAACTTCAAGCTTTAATGGAAGTAGGTAGAAAGAGAACAAGAACCTACATAATGGGTCGTAAGGTATAACCAAACTCTACTTAAACCCATACTGAGGTCCAACCGTCCAATATATATACATACCGAAAATGCACGGATTCCAAAGCAGTAATAAATGAAAAAATGGTCAATTCGATAGCAAGTGATTAATTTCAGAGTGAGAGTGATAGTGAAGGGACAATGCCCATGTGTAATTTTCAAATCTACGATCATAAACAAAGAAACATGAAAAGAAAAACGTGATTACCTCATTTTTAGGCTCCAAGTAGTGTTAATATGATATATTTTGAGGCATAAAAGTTGTTAGCATAACATGAAAACGATTGAAGAAGATGAATGCTAAGAAAGAAAGCGTAAAAAGATTAAGAATGAAGTTTAAGTACATGTTTCGTAGGGTGTAATCTAAAAATTTTTTTTTTAAAAAAAAAATTAATAAGATATTTTCCTTTATTATAATTTTATATTGAAATATTTTAGTTTTTCAATAAATCAAAAACCTGTAGGATGAACAAAATAGTTAGTAGGGTGTCAATAACCGCATTCTTTGCCAAAACATGTCATGTAATTCTTCAATAAGTCCCTACCGATTTGTGTTAGAATACATAGATTTTGTGGAGAGTCTTGATATTATTTCGAGATGTTCTCTTTATGCTTATTGTAATCTCGGGTTTAGGCTCTATGTCCCCCCCCTGTATTCTGCAATTTGATTAATCAAGGCTTGAGGGCAGCCGCACCAGCCCATTTTCCAAAAAAAAAAAAAAAAAAAAAACTATCTTATCCTTCCAAAATCTAATGGATCTAAATTATTTTGGCTTTCTTCTAAAAAAATTATATTGTTTGGCTTTTTTTAATTATTTTATTATTATTATAATATATATATATATATATATATATATATATATTCAATGTAGAATTAATCAATTAATATGGCGTAAGTATATATATATTATCGTAATTCTAACCAACAAAAGTCAAAAATTTTAATTAAAAAAAATTCATAAATTAAAATTAGTTGCACAAAAATGGAAAGAAAATATATTAATATCGTAATTCTAACCCATGAAATTTGGTAAATTGAAGTAATATTAAACTCTTTAT